>NC_056726.1:1188547732-1188597732 GCF_019279795.1 Protopterus annectens
CCTGGGATAATAATTGGTCCTTTATCAAGACTTAATTGCAGAGTGGTCTGCCACTGTTTCATAGTCACTGTAATGTAGTTGATCAGTGTAGAATGTATCTTAACATTTTTATGCACTCTTTTAGTTTTCTTCTAAATGACTATAAACTCTGTTGGCATCAATTCCAGTGTATAGTTTATACATCGTCAGAAGGCAAATTATTGATCTATAATTTTTAGGGTAGCTTGCAGGTTCACTCTTAAGTAGGAGCATTGTTTTTCCTGTTGTTAGCCAGACTGGTGTCTGTTCTGGGCGTGCATCTAAATAATGCTTACTAAATCTTTGTGCAAAGATGTTAATACTTTTAGCCAAAGTTAGGTACTGCATCTGGGCCTGGGGTTTTCCAATTAGAGGCTTTTCTTAACTTTGTTTCAATCTCTCTGACTGTTACTTCATCCCATTTCATATCCTGTACCTTTAAACTTCATATTCTTTCTTTTACTTCTTCTATCCATTGAGCATCTTTGTTATGCTCTACAGGATCTTCATAGATACTTCTCCAAAATGTATCTATTTCTTCTGTTTTTTGTCAGTCTTTCAATTCTTTTTACCTTGTTTCCCAGTTCTCTATAAAACTGTTTTGGATCATCAGTAAATTGCTTATTTTTTACTTTTCCTTTATATTTTCTGCATATCTTCTAAGTTTTTCCACCTGTGCTGAGATTTTTAGTTTGTTATTTGCGATAGTGCATGATAGATCCTGATCTGCTCTAATACCGTGCATTGCTTTTATCACATCTATCTTTCTAAGTATTTTTGTTGATCTGTTCCTTCTTCTATATTCCTCTAACAGTGACACTTCTTGTCTTAATTGCTTCATAGTTTTCTCTATTCGATACTTCCATGATGGTATTTGATTTCTCCCCTTCCTTTCCCTCACTACCCTCTGTTCTTGTGGTAGAACTTTATCAGTTATTAATTTAGCTGCACAATAATATATCCTGTTTACTTCTGTTATATCACATGATTCTCTATGGACAGTCATAATTGCTGTGTTAATTTGTTTTATCTAACTTCTGATTTTTTGAGTTTTATTGAGGTTCTGCAGTCTATTTCTTTCATTGATCTTACTATGTCTGTTTATTAAATCAAGCAAATCTTCTCTTAACTCATTTTCTTCTAAACTAAAGGCACATTTTTTTGCTTTCCATTTCCTGCGAGCATTCTTTAGAAAGTTCTATAGCATCTTCCTGTGGCACATTCTCTTTAATTTCATCCTGTGCCTTCCTTTGCTCTGTAATATGGGAAGTCACTAGCGTATCACTCCTCAACATTGACTGCATCAGTTTCCACAGTTTCCCGTTCTTTCCATTGCTGTCCTGCTTCAGCTGAACATTTATACTGGTTTCCTGTGGAAGGCTCCAAAATATCTTCATATGGCACCTGACCAATTTCTCCCCATTCCACTGGTTTCCCCTTAATTTGATATCCATTGCTGTAGCCTGTTATGGTGCTTTATGAGTGAGATTTTCCACACTAAATCCATCACTTTCCAGGTACACCAGAACCTCAGTTTCTATTTCTTTAACGTCTCCATTACTAATCTCCTTTTCTACTTTTCCTCTTTGTCTTCCTTTTCTTTTTTGTATTGCAAAGTTTTTCATGTCCGGATTCCTTTGCCTATATTTATCTTTATTTTTTTTTATTTTTATTTTTATTTTACATTTGTTAAGTGGAATGGTCCGACTGGACACAGGTTCATTTTCAGCGGAGGCCCGGAGAGAAAAGCGCCACAGTAAGTAAAATTTGACACAATATATACAGAGTATACAGGGAATTTTCAAACAATATGTTAAAATATAGTATACAGCAGAAGACATAACAAGGCCTATATATACAGGAAGAAATAGTTACACATGGTTAATACCAGAATAAGTATACAAATTCCATCAGCATTAGGAGAAGACCTAGACTGTAATATTTATTACAGTAGGTATATTAGGAGGTAAGGTATATAAGTGGAATCATTTGAGGACTTATGTAATACATGGGCATAGCCACTTATTCTTTAAGTGTGTTCTAAGTGAGATTTTAAAGTGAGAAGAGATAGGGGCAGAAATCAGAGCAGGAGGGCGATTATCTTCAAATATCTTTGGTGCTGATCTTTTTGTAATGGTTAGTTTTGCTTTCCATTTTCCATTAATATTACACCATATTAAATCTCCTTTTCTTTCCCATATCAATATTTCTTCTTCAGATGTCTCAAGATCTTCCTGCTTCTCCTTACTTTGGGGACTAACTCCAGCATGCTGTGATGTAACCTGTATTAGACCTTCTACACCAAATCCTTCACTTTGCAGGCACTCCATAACATCAACTTCTATTTTTTTAACTTATACTTTACTAATATTTTTTTCTGCATTCCCTCTTTGTGATATTATTTTTTTTATTGTGAAAATTTCCATATCTGGATGCCTTTGCCTGTATTTCTCCTGGAATATCTTTGAGGCTTCCATCTTTATAGTGATTAATTTGGCTTTCTCCTTTGTAAAATATTGTACCATCTCTCTCTCTTTCCCATGTCTATATATTTTTTTTATACTTTTCAAAAATATCTGTGTTTTGTTGTTTATATTTTCACACTTCCTCAGATTTTTCTTTTTCCAAACAGATCAAAGTTTCTTCATCTAGATACTATTTTCCACAAATCTGTTGTATTAATGAATACGACTTTTTAGGTAGGTAGATAGACTTATTTACCTGCTTAAAGTATGGTGTCTTAACTAGGGACATGGTTAAAATGGAAGATATCAGAAGGCACTATATTAGCCTCTGGACAACTGTATGGAGAGAGACAACAATGACAGTATAGTTGACAGATCTAAGGAAGTAACAGTAAGAGTTGTTATGTCACATGTGTTTTAACTAGGTTAATGGCAGTTAAAAGTATTTAACTAAGTACATGCAAGAGAAAATGTTTACCAACTGGGTTAACATGTATGCTGGATATAGTAGTTATATTAGAAATAGGGGTGCTTGGTTTAATGGGTGGGAAATCTGGGTATGGGTTTTCAAATGCAGAAAAGTTGTTATGCTAATAATACGAAACATTGTCAAAAAGTTTGCAATGTACAAAATGTTGATATATTTATGGTTTAAAACATCTCTATTAAGATTCCTAATTCCCTATAATACTATGTAAATGGTTTGTGGATGATCGTACTACTTGGTCATAGAAATGTTGGATTGTATAGAAAGGATGGTAGAAACTCTTTAGTAATTTGAGATATAATCTGGGCTTAGTGTGAATAAGGTAGAAATGAAAGTCTTTAAATTGACGGAGATAGCTTGTAGCTATTTGGATTGATAGGTTATAGCTGTTTATTGATGGTGAGGGATTCCCCTTTTGATGTGATTATAGAATGGATCTACCTCAACATTAAACGAGCCTTAAATATTGGCACGATTATAGAGCGAAATTTTCGATTATAATGAGCAATACTAAAAATAAGGTGGATGGTTGGAGAAAAAGTTGTTTCTCTCATTTCATGTAAGATGAAAGCCTTGTGTTTATAAAATATGTGTGTACTAAGGGATCCCTTAAATGTAGTCTTCTGTCAGTATATTTACCGCATTGAGACATTTGGACCATAGTTTGTATGGGATGGGAATAGGCATAGAATGAGTTGAATGACCTCTTCTAACAATTACATTTGGTCTTGGACTCTCTAGCACCAAGCAGTATAATGAAGCTATTAAATCAAAACAATACGTTAGGACAAGAACAAGGAACAAGCATATCTGTCTTTCACTAAAAATGGTAATAATGTTACAGGAGAGGTCTAGTTCCCTACCCTTTGAGATCTGAAATACAGAGAGGTTAAGAGACCTGCATTTTGGAGATGATATTTGTTTTTAAAGAGGCATGATTTAAAATTTCAGCATTTTCTCTACTTTGCGATAACTGCAAGATATTATTAGAGGATAAACCTGTCAGATAGAGGAGTTCGTTTTAGAATAATTTTGTCATATTTATGATATTTGGGACATGAATGGGGATAAGCTTTAATCCCCTCAGTAATTGAGGACTACAGTTACTTGTGCTTGACACCAGCATTGCCAGTACGTAAACCTGAGAGCAGATGTTCAGAGTGGTATAATACCAGGCTCTAGGACAGTGACTGGGTGTGAAATCTCCAAGAATTAGGAGTCCAATACAATGAAGGATAACTGACATCAGGGCTGACGTTGAGGTACTTGTGCAAACTGTTGCAGAAAAAGGAGGAAGAGTGTCTTTTTTTCACTAGATGAGACCTAAATGGAAACAGTATTCAGAGGTGGAGGTGGTGGAATGGATTCAGAATAATATTATGTAGAAGTCCAGCTACAAGTAATGGACTCTATTATACAGGTTTAAATATTTGAAGTGCACACATTCTTAGCAGGCATTTCCAGTTAGATGTAAATCAAGATACCGGGGATGTTCATGGAAGCAAATTATACTTATATAGCCTAGTCTTGTCAAAAACTTGAATCCCTCAGTTAGACTCTTTTAAATTAAATTAGTCAGACAATTCTTGCATCACTTTCACAGAAAATTGAAGTTAACTTTTGGTGATATGCTTTTGTTCCATCATGATACCACACCCCATTTACATATTCTAAACCCTTTAGAACTGCTTTGGTAACCTTCATTGTATGTATTTTTACATTTTAGAAAAATCTGCAATAAGATTTCTTTTCTCTTTTTCCCATCCTGTGTATGAAGCTTCAAAGCTGGAAGTATGTTATATTGGATAGGCCAGATTCGCATGGATACCATTGATTTTATAATATGCATTACAGTATTTGTAAAGCTAAAAAAGGTAGCATGCTGTATCATGTTTGCATTAACGAGCTAACAAATTTCATAACAGGCTGGGTGTATTTCTGATGCAAGGTATAAATTGATGCTTTGTTTAACATGAGTTGTAATGATTGTGTATTGCCTGTGTAATAAGAGTAATGGTTAATATTTCTGTTAGTAAAATAGATTCCTTGTGTCCTTTGCAAAATCTGTACCCTGCTTTGTAAATGAAAACATCTCTACCTCTGTTACTATTCTTTCCATCAGCATTATCTCACATGTACATGATGTACTCCTCAATGCAGTATTTATCAATTTTGTGCTTTTGCTCTTTTCAGTTGACTAAATCTCAAGACCATGCTTTCTATTCTCATAGCCCCCCTTGACATTTCTCTTACCAGAGTTTCTTTCTACATGCCTGTCATCAGTTCAATGCCCTACTTTATAAATACCATCCAAACTGAATTTAATTCTTCAAGTTTAATTTTAAAAAATTCTGAATAAAAGGAGCGTCATTTTCCTATCAGTAAAATCTGCTCTATGTATATTGCCCTCTAAACATCCTGTTAGTATTTGCCACTGGTGTTTCTTGCTGCTTTGTATGAATTGTTTTCTAGAAGCCAGCAAATGCCGATTTTTTTTTTTTTTGCCTTTAAAAATAACCCTGTATGAAATTTAAAGTTATCCCAAGCACAGCATTTTGCATTTACATCTACTGAGTCCTAACTGACATCTTTGAGATCATCCAACCAGCCTTCCAAATCTCACACCCAACAAAATTCTTAATAGTATGCCATGCCATTGAAATTATTATTCATTCTGAATGCGCTAGTTTTTCACCCTACTTACAAAATTATTTTTAAATTTCTGGTTTATAAATTTAGAACAAAGCTGGCCATAATACTGACCTCAGGGAACCCCATTAATCTATTTCTTCCCTCAGATAGGCTCCAATTTCATCAGAACAGCCATTTGCATCATAATTTCCAATTACTTTTCTACCTCTAGCCATAGTCTGATTGGCTATAAGAAAGTCCTTTGCAAGATCCCAATCAAGTACTATCAATACCTTATAAATGCCAGATCTATGGCAGATGTTGGGCATTATCATTCTTTTATAGTGAACATAAGAAACTGTGACCTGGCCAGTTGGCTACCATGTCATTTGCTTTCAGCGATTTGCCCAGCCATAAGACATCTTCACAGAGCTTTCAACTAGCCACCATAATTACATTTGTACTTACCCTAAAGTAGTACTATACCTAAAATTGTATCAAAGGGGCTGCTACAAGCATGTGATCCCTGCAGTTATACCTACCAGGGAGAGAGACTGGTCTGACAATAAGACAGAGTGGGATATCTGATTTTCAATTTCCATTCACCAGCCTAACTGGTGGTAGGCTAAGGTATTTAAAAAAATGTATATACTACAAGAACATGATGCCTATACGCCAGCTAAATGAAGAAAACTAAATTAAGGGTAGTCCTCCTGATAAATGATAAATCCAAAAAACTATTACAATGCATGCCTGGATTAACTGCGGTGGTGGTGCTGCGGTAGCATTGTCGCCTCACAGTAAGACGTTGTCCTGCTCGATTCTCAGCTAGAGCGTCTTCTGTGTGGAGACATGCGTGAATGGGCGTACCTTCGCTGAAGGTTGTGCGTCAGGGGTGACAAATCGGCATGGAAAAATCTACTGCCAATCTTTAGCAGACCGGAGTTCCACTGTGGTGACCCCTAACCGGGAAAAAGCCGAAAGACACAACAACTCACAATAAAACTATGAGATCAAATCTTTCTTTTTCTCTGTTTTGTGTACCTGGTTATTGCCTCTTCCCCAAACTAATAAAGTCTATCCCCATTCCTGGTTATTTTCTTAAATTACTTCATCTTATTATTTTAGCTAGAAACTGATAATATGTTGCATAGATGAAATTAAGCAAACACTCTGGCTCCTAAATTTATTAAACTTGGTGCAGAAATCAAGTATTTTCTGTTTGCAGCAGTGACAAACCAGTCAATTAAAATGGACAATCTTTTAACCCTTTAAATTCAGGAGGAAACAATGGTCCCCATTTACAATAGTGGTTGTCTTTGTAAGATGAACATGCTAATGACACATTTTTGTTCTCAATTTTGTAATTACTATATTACAGAAAATGGTACATCACCAACTCTCATCAGAGTTGAAGAACTGATGATTTTATGCCAAGAATAATAAAAACTAGCTTGCTTCCCAAAGATGAGGGGCTCCTGGGCATGGTTTGAGGATGGACCTGCTATAAGGGCAGTTCTTGAAACATCTGTATTTTCAGATGTGGTAAGCAAAATATGTTGTAATTGTGGAGTAGAGAATTCATATTTAGACTTGGCAATCCATGGTGTCTTCTATGCAGAATCTGTATGTCCTCCCTGTGTACATGTGGGTTTCTCCACATGCTCCGGTTTCCTTCCACATACCAAAGACATGCAGTAGGTGGATTTGATACTCTGTACTGGACCTAGGTGTGAGTGTGCATGTGACTGTGTGGTGTAGAAGAACTACTGCAACAGGGCTAGCCACCTGGAGGTGTAAACCTAGGTGATTGTCAGTGATGAAATGACACCCGACCCCATGTACAAAAAATGGGAAAAAGGGAGTTGTGGATGGATGGATGAATCCTACAGATTATTAAAAAACATAATTATAAAATGGTATGCCCACTAGGATGGTGCCTAAATATAAGAAGATTGACCCTCTTCATGGAAGCTAAAATAAATAGATAATGTACTTCAGCTAATTGGAGAAGCACTGATCTGCATGGACCCCAGCCTTGAATCACTTTCTGGTTATGTGACTTGCTTATGGTCAGAAAGTAGGCAAATGGAGGCTATGGACTTAAAAGCCAGGACTGCTGCAGAGTAGAGGTATATTGACCATAGTCTTAGACTTCTGCACCAAATAAAAGGTTACCTACAATGGCCACCTTAGAACAGCAGCAGTCGGATAACAGTCAGCATATTCAGAGGTAAAGAGAGGACCTTTCTATCGATTCAGGATCTCCAGACAAAGAATAGCCTCTCTAGAAAGAAAGAACTTCTGGGCCTATATGCAGATGAGGCAGCTGTTGCCTCAGTGGTGTATAGTGCACGCCAATCTGTGAAATGCTCCATTAGTGTTAGATGAAAGGGGCCAGAGTGTGCTTCTATCAGTAGAATTGTATTTACAGAACAAGTGAGGAAGTCAGTAAAGGAATCACACTCCCTGCTACTTGGAGGAGGCTGCAGTGGCTGTGATACAAGAGAAATTAGTAGTATGAGTATATATATGAATGTTGAGAACTAGCATGAGTATATATGGGAGTTGAGAACATCAGTAAGTTCCTTGTATGTTTTTGGTAACTATTGTTCCATGACTCCCACTGTTTTTCATATGTTTAGTCAACAGGGTGATGATGGCTGTGCTCATATGTACAGAAGTGCAATATTGCAAAACAATAACAGATAGGGATGGGTCAACCAATAAGGAGATTGCCATTCATGCCATGGGAATACTACCCTCACCCAAAACATGTGGAAGTGTTTTGCCTTACAGCAGGCTCTGCCTATGAATCCATACTAAGTGTCTTGGGCTGCCCGATAACTGGAACAAGGAGGAAAGACTATGTCTCCTCCAAGCTTCATTAGCAATAAAGCAATTGATCACCTGAAATTGGAAATCATTGGGCAGGATGACCAGAAAATATCATTTGATTACCCTGACTGACCTGGCTAACATATTATTGTTATATGCTGTTTTTCATTGTATGTACATGCCAACCCTCAAGGAGTACTTTCTTAATTACCACTTACAGTAATCATATATGCAAAGGTATTTTTTTTTATTTTAGACTAAACTCCCTCCTCTAGCAGATGGTGTGCATGTTGATTTGCACAAGACACTGCCATGCATTCATGTTGCCTTCTCCGTTTTGTGCATGTGTGCACTCCTGCACATGCAATACCTTGAAGGTTACTGCACACACTCAAGTTGTCATAGTCAGTGTCAAATCTCCGGCCCATATGTTGCAAGCCATGCACACATTGCTAAGGGGGTATCAGCACTGATTGAGACTGCATCCTCCTCCTCCTTTCCCTCAGATGGGTAAACCAGCATTGATCACTTCATAGGTTCATAGGTTCATAGGTAGATACTAGGCTATCGGCCCAAGGGCCTAAGTAAGCCTAGCCAACAAGGTTCCCTGGTTTACGCCACCCAAGAAAGTTAATTTCCTGTGCCCCTGTCAAGCACTGCCACAGAAGTGATCCCTGGGATCACTTACTCCCAACTTCTATGTTTATCTCCTTTATATTCTGGATTAGCCCCTAGTCTCAGAATTTCTGGGACATGGAGCTTTACTCATCTATGCCATTGAGCTATTTACCTAACCTATGCTATTAACTCATTACTGCCTAGTGACACCTCCCGGTGTTTCTGGAGTTACATCCTACTGATGTGTCTAGGCATTAAATAGTGCTTCTTCATATTTCCATTAATAATTCCAAAACCATGCTACATGCAAGGTATTAGGAGATTTCTTCTTAAAGCTTCTATGATGGCAACACAACTATATTGATATCTGACCTCTGTCTACTGCAGCTAAAGAGATAGTGAATATTATTTGCATAGTATTTATTTGTATTTAAATAATTTTCATTTTTTTTTATAGGTTCATAGATTAGTACTAAGCTAACTGCCCTTGCAAGCCATTTTAAGCCTAGCCAATTATCCCTTGTGAGACTCAAACCCTGCACCTTGTGTTTGTAAGGCAAACATTAGGCCATCCTCCCAACCCTCATATTTCCCTAATTATCTCAAAATCAAGTGACACAAACAGAACTACTTATATTCATATAAAAGCTCACAGGTGTATGAAGAAAACGCTGCTGCTGACAAAATATGTATTCACTATGGTCACTGTGACTTATAAAACCCAGTTTAAGACCTAGAATAAAATGATTGCACCCAATGTAAACATTAATTTGTGCTGAATTTTTACTGTTTACTAGTAGTGTTTATTGTTTTGGAGATAAGAACATTTGTTTGAACTACAAATTTATAACTTCAATATTTAAGGCTCAGACTGCAACTATTAGAAGTCAGGGTACAAACTCAAAAGAGCTCCATTGGAGGGAATGATTTAATTTAAAAAGAGGAGAACCAGTATTAGGGTAAAACATTCAATGCCTCAGCTTTTAACATGAGGGTGACTTCATCAACTTATCAAATATCATACAGTGTATCTTAATCTATCCTTTCTTAAAAAAAAAAAATAATAATAATAAACTGTAGATCTTAACCATGTTAAATCAGATGAAGGCTACACATGCTAACAGTATGCATGTATATATGTGAGCATGCATATAGTTTTATAGGTTCATTTTTTCTTACTGGACAGGCAACGTGGGTGGCCATAAAGAGCCTGTCGTGCAACCCAGGCTGTTTACTGGGTGGATTTGTCACCCAGCTCAGTGAGGGGTATAGTGCTTACCAAAACAGTAGATTTATTGGTACTCATCCAGTTATCTTGGCAGAGACTGAAGGACTTCGATGTGCTACATTCTTTGAAATACAAAGGGGATGCTTGTTTGATAGTTAAGTGAAGCCCTTACCTCTCCCGTAAGACTTATTTCTGTTGTGATGAAGGCTGAGGTCTTTTCAGTGAGTGTTTTTAGAATTACTAGTAATTTTGAGATGAAAGATGCCTAGCAGGAAAGGAGCTTTTCATAGCCTGGATAGCAAGGCAGAGATCATCATATAGGAGATGATACAAGATACTGAAAAGTTGAGTGGGATTTTAGTCTCTTTGAATAGCTACAGGGAAGTAACCTCGATTTTATTAATTGAAGATGTTGCAGCCTTTATTGCTAGGAAAGCTGATTGTAATAGTACATTCCAAGCAATGTATTTTATTCTGTGATTGTGCTGATGAGGGAAGAATAAATGGGGATTATGACATTCTTGGACCTGGTTAAATACTCTTAGGTATTTAAGTCCAGGAAGTAAATAGTGAGGGAAGAAGTAGTCAGAGAATTGTTATGGCTAGGCTTGTATAGGCCCTAGGACTGATAGCCTAGTACCAACCTATGAACCTTAGAGATTAATAGATAGGGTAGACATATTTCCTCATTGCAACTGATAAAAGATGACCACAGAATAGCTCATTGCTGATGAGGGTGCCTTAATCACTAATGACTGCGCCAGTCTTAAGTGGGTTCCTGTTTACATGGTAATAAATGAGCCATGTGGTTCCCAAACCAAGCCGCACTACATTTTTTGACATTATGTTTAAGGTGATGGTTGGTTCACACATGCGTTGTCTGTGATAAGCTCTACTTTAAGGATATCAATGCCCATGATGTCATCAGTAGTAACACCCAGCTTGCACTCATCAGCAAACACTGTTGTCATTAGATTTTGGTATCTGTATTTACACTGGAAAACCTGATGGTGAAGTAGAGGACACTCAGGACAGATCCCTGAGGGACACTATTAGTGTTACGCTTTTACATGAGAAGATATTACAGACTCTTATTGTATGTCTTTAATCAGCTAGACAATTTGAAACAGTATGTAACATAAGGGATTTTGCTTAGACTAGTGTAGTTTTCAATAATGCCAGAATGAGGAAATCATATTTTAGGCTTTAGCAAATTCCAAATAAGCAGTATCAGCAGAATGATCTTTGTTGATGACATCCATAAATTTTCAAAAAATAACCAAATTAAGGAAATGGGCTCTTCCTTTCATAACGTCAAATTGGTTAGGGTCGAGGGTTTGTGGGTTCCCAATTTCTTTGTTTATGATTTTAAGCAAGATACTTTCCAAGTTTTTATAGGTGATTCTAGTGAGGTTAGTAGGATGATAGTTGTTAGTATGCGAGATACAGCCACCTTTGTGGAGTGGCATCATGAAATGACCATTCTCCAGAGACTGGCTGGGTTCATTGCATACGGAGAGACTAAGCTTGAAAAGGTTTGGGAAGAGATCAACAGTGTGGTACTTTGAAGTAGCCAGGACACAGCGTGGTACAGCTATTGCTTTCATTTTTGGATAGAGCTTCTATGATCTGGCCCATAGGGATTTCAGTGGAAAGGAGTTTAGTGAATCAAGGGAGGGAACACTATGGCACTGGAGAGGGGTACTAGTAGAACTGAATTTGTCAGGTATGACATTAGGTATAGCTTTAAAATCAGAATAGGCAGTACTGTTCTACTTGGTACAATGTTGTCATGAATGTGAATAAAAATGTATGCATGTATCTAGATATGTATATTTATTTATTTAGTATAGATTTAATATCACCAATCATCAAATCTTGTATAACAGTTCAGTCCACTTGAATTAACATTATTCCATCATCTTGTCTTATAAGCAGACTTTAAAGTGGGTCAGAGATGCAGACATGTACTAGTATTATGTTTTAACCCAACAAGTTACTAGAAAAAGAGTTTAAAATTTCAATATTTTGCTGCACTGAATAGGGTGTTTCACACTGATCTGTGGCATTATTGTTAAAGAACTTAACCAGCCTATGCATTAAAATTACTTACAATAATCTACTTCATTTGGTTCCAAAAATCAGACTAAACTATATCACTATCGTCGTCATCACCAACTCCAACCTTCTTTGCCAAATCTTCTCCTGCTTTCCTGCATATGTCCAAAACACTGTAATCTGTTATCTTTCACCTTATCTATAACTGGAGCTATTTTACGTTCTGCTGTGGTACCACTATCTGTTCATGTGTCTCACATTGTGCATACTACTAATATCTATTCCAGCCACTTACTTTCCATCACATACTACTAAAACCTAGGCACATAATCTCCATCACATAGTACTAATACCCAAGCACTTACTCTCCATCACATACTGCTAATATCCATCCCAGGCACTTACTGTCCATCACATACTGCTAATATCCATCCCAGGCACTTACTATCCATCACATACTGCTAATATCCATCCCAGGCACTTACTCTCCATCACATACTACTAAACCCCAGGCATGTAATCTCCATCACATAGTACTAATATACAAGCACTTACTCTCCATCACATACTAATAATATCTATCTCAGGCACTTACTCTCCATCACAAATTACTAATAACCATTCCAGGCACTTACTCTCCATCACATGCTACTAATATCCATCCCAGCCACTTACTCTCCATCACATGCTACTAATATCTATCCCAGGGACTTACTCCACATCACATATTACTAATACCCAGGCACTGAGGATATTCACACCACCAGTCTAGTTGCCCAAAACAATGCGTCTGAAATTCTCCAGGTGCAAGTAACACTAGGTAAGACTGCACTCCAAATTGTAGCTTGCTACAGATCTCCCACCATGCCCCAAGATTCTCATTACACCTTTCTAAACATACTGAAAAATATTACGATACAACCAAAAACCCTAATACTGGGTGATTTCAACTACCCTGCCTTTAATTGGGAAAACTACTCATGTACCAACAGCTTTTCCCAATGGTTCTTGGAATTCATAAATTCCAATGCCCTGGATCAACTGATCCATAGTCCCACCAGGGGCTCCAATATCCTGGACCTGGTCATTACCAACATGGGAAATCAATGCTCCACACCTATGGTCACCCCCTAGTTGGTCAGGTCTGACCATAAGCTAATCACCCTTGACATCCACATCCCTCCTCCACCCCCAGTAAGGAAACCTCCATAAAAAACTTCTCCAAAGCCAACTTCATGCTACTCAAGTCAGAAGTGACAAACTTCATGACGCCCATGAAAACGGGAACTGAAAGTTCGACTGCTGAATCCTACAGTAAGTCACTGTATGAGCACATCCACTCATGCATGAATTGTGCCATCCCAAATAGAACTGAGATGCTCTCCTCCAAAAAACGGAAGCCAATCTGCTGGTCCCCTGCCATAAACAAACTTTACAACAAAAGGAAGATACTGTTGCAGAAAAGAGGAAAATCCCAGGATGCAAAAAACTCCCTTACTATCCTCAGTAAGAAGCTGAGATCCCTCATAAAATACTCCAAAGCTAGTTAAGAAAAAAAAATTATCAAAGATTCCAAAGACAACTACAAGGCATTCTATAGCTATGTCAAGAATCTAAATGGCAATGCTCAGATCTGCTCTGAGCTACAACAGAATGGCATTAAATAAACTGCTTTCCAAGGATATTGCCAGTATCCTGGCAGATCGATTCAGTGCCAACTTTTCCCCCCTCTCACCCCCTAAATGGTCCATCCCAATACCAAAAGATTGCCAAATTCCGGGAATAATGGCCACACAGGTAAAAAACGCACTCTCCAAAGCTACGAATACTGCAGCTATGGGACCAAATGACATCCCGGGCTGTGTACTACATGAACTACAAAATTAACTGGCATCTCACCTAAGTGTCATGTTTAATCATGGCCGCACCGCAGGCTTCATGCTGACTGAGTGGTGCACAGCTACAGTTATCCCACTCCACAAGGAGGAGATCCACCTTGGATCCTGGGAACTACCGTCCCATCAATCTGACAAGCCTGATCTGCAAGGCCATGGAACGTATTATCATGGAACTTATAAACAAAGACACTGGAAACTTTCAAACACTGGACCGCACCCAGTTTGCGTTTGTGAAGGGCCATTCTTGTCTCCTGAACCTGACTTGACTTCTTTGAATCAGTCTCCAGAGCTGTAGATGAGGGTAAGGTGGTCCACACAGCCTATCTGGACCTCACCAAGGCCTTTGACACCATTCCCCACTCTGGAATCATAGATAAAATTACTTAGCTGGGCATTAATCCCCATGTCACTCGATGGGCTCCCAACCGGCTTATTGACAGAACCCACACTGTAAAAGTAGCCGACTCCAAATCCAGCTCCAGACAAGTGACAAGTGAAATACCTCAGGGTTCAGTCCTGGGACCACTCTTGTTTGGCATCTACTTCTTTGAAGTACAGGCCAACACTAAGAGACTCTGGCTAACAAAGTTTGCAAATGACTGCAAACTGGCAGCCATTATTGAATCCCCAAATGATGTGAATATTCTACAAAACGGCCTTACAGAAACAGATGCTTGGTGCCAGAGCCATGGGCTAAAGCTCAATTCCAAGAAATGTATAGCTATCCCCTTTGGGAAAAAACATGTACCCATGATTTACCACATAGGTGGCAGTACACTAAACACCAAAAGTGTGATAAGAGACGAGGGACACAGGTGGACAGTGGTCTCACCTTTGATAACAACATCACCACAACAGTCAAGATATCCTTCTATGTGGCACACCTCATCACTAAGGGCTTTTCATCCAGAAAAAAGGAGGTCATTGTCCCACTGTACTCATCTCTCATTAGGCCCATTATAAAATACAATGCCCCATTTGGCATGTACCTCTCAAGACATATGCAACAACTGGAAAGGCCTCATAAATAACTCACTAAAAGAATCACAGGCCTAAAGCAGATGCCCTATGCTGACTATATAAAAAAGCTCCAGCTATACTCTGTCACATATTGTCTACTCAGAGGCGATCTCTGCTTAACATACAAGGCCATGTCAAACCCAGAGATATTGGACATGCTACACTTAAAGAAATTCCAATCCCTTGGAGCCACACGATCCAGGGATCTAAACATTGTCATCACAATGAACAAAACATGCTGGAGGGAAAGGTTCCTAACCCAGAGACTTCCCAGAATCTGGAATAGACTGCCCATACATGTCAAGCAGAGCACCTCTTTGGCCCTCTTCAAAAGAACCCTTGATGGATGGGAGATAGAAAATTCACCCCGGGGGTCATGTCTGTCACCCTGCTAGACAGGGATCCAGGGAAGTAAATATTGTGGGAAGAAATAGCCAGGGAATTGTTATGGCTAGGCTTGTATAGGCCCCAGGGCCAATAGCCTAGTACCACGCTATGAACCTATGAACTTTCTCTCCATTACATACTACTAATACCCAAGCACTTACTCTCCATCACATACTACTAATACCCATTCCAGGCACTTACTCTGCATCACATACTGCTAATATCCATCCCAGGCACTTACTCTCCATCACATACTACTAATATTCATCTCAGGCACTTGTTCACCATCACATACTACCAAGATTTATCCCAGGCACTTACTATTCATAACATGCTAATTATATCTATCCCAGGCACTTTATCTCCATCACATATTACTAATATCCATTCCAGGCACTTACTCTCCATCACATGCTACTAATATCCATCCCAGCACTTACTCTCCATCACCTCTAGCTTCCTCAACTGCTCTGCCGTCACTGCTCAGTTTCTGTAGCACACAAAAGTACTGATTACACTACTGTTTTGTATGCCTTAATTTTCAGGTTGCTTGTAACTCTTCTGTCAATCACTACCCTGACTCTGTATTGCTGCAGCACCTCTGGTTCTAGTTTTAACCTCCTCATTCAGATTTATTTTCTCCTTAAATATTCCTCCTAGATACCAGAAGCTGTTAACCTGTTCCATTGTTTTACCTTCTCTCTCACATTTAAGCTTCTTCTGATTTCTCCCATTTGCTGCCATGACAACTGTCTTGCTGTATTCACTTTCATCCCATGTGCCTTCAGTTTTGCATTACATTCCCCTGTCATTTGTGAAAGTTCATAGTCTGCTTGTAATGCCACATAACCTGCATACAGCAGATTTGTTGATCTGTTCCTCCCAACCTGTTTACTAATTCAGTCTGTCACTACTATGAACAGCACTGGCCACAGAGCTGAGCTCTGATGCACATCCCACTCCTATGGGAAACCCCATCTGTGCTTCTGAACACTGTTTATACTTGTGTTATTGAGTCCTTATGCACAGCCTGTACTAATTCTACTAATGTTTCAGCAGCCATCACAGGGCAGCCTAAATCAGTTTTCTTGTGACTTTGTCATATGTTTTCATCATGTCTAGGAGTCCACAGTTGGACTCTTTTCTAATCACTAGCTAATTCCCCACTATCTGTCTCACTACAAACATTGGGTCATTTGTGATACATCTTGATGTAAATCCAAATTGCCCATCTTCCTTTTTACTTTCTATTCCTCTGTGTAATCATTTATCAATCATGATTTCCAGCGCTTTCATGCAGCTTAGCAGGAGTTTGATACCTCTGTACTATCCACAGTTGAGATTGCCCCCTTGTTCTTGTTGCTTATTCTTCAGTTATCTGGGATATGCCTTTCTTTTCATACTGCTATGAATGCCTCTACAAGCCACTTCTCCAATAACTCATGCAATCTCTTGATTGTATCTGCTGTGACCTAATTTGAGCCTGCTGCTTTGCCTAAATTCATTTTCATTAATTCTATTGTTGTTTCCTCCATGAGGGCTCTTCTTCTTCTTCTTGTGTAGCTGTAAATGGGGATGTACAGACTGTGTAGGATGTTCTTCATTCAGATCCACAAAGTATTTCTTCCATCTGCCTTTGATGTATTGCAAACTAGTAAGCAAGTTGTTGCTGGCCTCACTTACGAATGGTGTCTGGTGACTATTTTATCTTTTTATCTTTGTTTTGCAACTTGAATGAGTTTATTTGTGTCATCTGCTGAAAAACTTACATGAAGCCAGTAGTCTGTTCTCTTGGCCTCTTTGTTTTGTCACCAGTATTCCTTCTTAGTCTGTTCTATCTTTTCTATCTCTCAGTTTTCCATATACACCTTCTTTCTTTTGATAAGTATATGTTGCTTTGAAATGCTTCCATTCTTCTTCCACTCCACCTGTTTCCTCTTATTCCTGAGGTGCTAGTAATCTGTGTATTTCCTTGAACTCTTGTTCTTTCTCTCCAGTCAACTTCTGGGTCTTCATCCTAGTCTCTGTTGATCTTAGAGTCTTCTCTGACCACTGCTTGCAGCTGATTGTGGCCACCAGTGGTTTATACTGTGCGATAAATGCTTGACTAGGGATGACTTTATAATATCTGATTCTGCCCCAGTGCCCTTTCCTACTAGTTGGACATTTAACCGAGTTTCATGTTGGCCCCACTTGTCTGTGATCTTGTGACTGCCTCTCTCTAGCTATGTGTTTGCCACCATCTTTTTTTTTATGGTGGCCAGAAAAAAGTCTTTTGATGGTTTTGCCAGAAAGAAGTCTAGAGTGGCCTCTCCTTCTTTATTCCTGTTGTCCCACCCATGTGGACCCAGGAAGTCCTCATATCCTGTTCTGTGTGTCCCAGTAGGAACATTCAAGTCTCACATTATCAATACCACCTCAGGCTGTCTTGTTTTATCTAGCAGAAACTGCAACTGTTGCCTGAATGCATTCTATTCCTTGCCATCAAACCATGCTGTGAGGCATAGGCTGAGATTATGAATACTTCCCTAGCTTTACTGTAGTTTGATTATCTGATTGTCATGAATTTATCACTCATTCTGATGACATACCTCACTGTCTTCAGAAGGCACTCTCTTTCACTGCAATTATTCCCACACCATTTCTATGCTGTACTTCTCTTGAGCAGTGGACTCTAGATATCAAAGCAAGTGGCTTTGTTGCACTGTTTTCCTCCTTTGTCTCGAGAATACAGAGGATGTCCAGCTCAATTTCTGGCTTGCCATTAATTTATCAACTTCAATACTGCATCTGATCACTGAATGTATATTCAGTGAAAAACTCTGTTGTTCATGTTTGGCAGGTTTATTGGTTTTAACTCAACAGAACTATCCCAGGTAAGCTAGTTAGGGCAACTTGCCAGTCAGTAACTTATTGAGAAATTGGTACCAGACTTTATGACTGTCACACACTGCCAATAGAGGAACATCAACCCCCTCACACCATTATCACAGCTCTCTGGTGTAGGTTAGGTCCTCTAGCCACTATCCATGGCAACTTTTTGGCAACAATAACCATCATAAAGCGACAGCGTCATAGTTTAGCACTAGGCTAACTCTCCTTCTTGGCCATTTTAAGCCTAGCCAATTATCCCATTTGAGAATCAGACTCTGCACTTTGTGTCTGTAAGGTAAACGCCTTTACCTTTTTGCCACCCACCATGACTGAAAGAGGCACCGGGAACTAATGGCAGCATGATGCCAGGGCACTTCTATGGGCTAGGCTTGTAAAGGATCCATGGCCATTGGCCTAGTACACACCTATGAACCTATGAATCTAGATACATTTTTATACTGTTTATTGGCTAGGCTTGATATGGGACACAGTCTGTAATCCATGTTTTTCTGTCTAAAGGATGCTGCACCTCACAGCTGATACCTAAATCAGTTAATCTAAACAAGTCTTCCCCTAATAGGCACTACCTAGCTAGCATCTGTGCTGCTACCCATGAGTAAGTTCAGTGCTTTGAGTGAATAACATCCACATGTTTTGGAGGTGAGAAAAACATGCAAATATCACACAGGCATTGACGGAATCTTAGACTAGAACCCTCTACTTTTTACTTGGAAAGAAAGGACCTTAACTATTATACCAGTCATGATTAACCTTCAGTCTGGCACTCATTAGATGGATAATTTCCACAGACATAAAAAACGATCACCCTCATTGGCTTCAGAAATACATTGGCTTCTACAAACACTGGTCACTCAGTCCTAGATTAGAAGAGGGGTAAGGCAGAAACACCAGAAGATGATTTCAACTGAGCCATGTAAGGAACACTTTGTGGAGAGGCTTACGCAAGGATGCCTGCAGGATATGCATCTGAACCTACCATAACCTTAACACTGAAGCTGGGATGACCACAGTCAAGAAGCTGAGCCCAGCTGACATCAGTTGTCTGCTGTGAACATCAGCTTCCAAAGCCCAAACGCAAAACCAGGAGGGCTGTAACTTCTGTTGAGGCCAAGACCCTGATGGCTGCATCCTAAAAGGTCAGGTTCCAGGATGAACATTATGTCCCAAGATCATGAAGACCAAGGCTAACCCTCATAGCATCAACTCCTAACACTGTGGTGGGGGGAACTCAAAGGAAGCCAAGGTCAAAACTGTAAACACTGACCACTACCAACATCAGGGTAAATGAGGATGAGGGCAACAACCCTAAAGTCGATGGTCAAACAATAGCCTCAAATGTACTAGAGCTGGAATGGAGTTCACAGCCAAGTCTAAAAATCCAGGAAAGAAGTTGCTGTAGAACCCCCCAATGATAGCAGGGAAGACACCAAAGACAAAGTTGCTGATCTTGAAAACAGATCTTGACACATCTTTTTGCAGCTCATCTGGACAAAAAGATACATATAAAGCTTTGGCTTGGATGATGTCCAAACAGAGAAGCCCTCTAAGAAATTAATCTTTCCCAGACATTTTCTACACTTAACTGCTTATCTTGTGGTGGAATCTTCACTCTGCATGGACACTTTCAGAAGGCATACTAATGCTTACCTTTACTCATAGTAATGACTACTATCACAGAAACAATAATTTCAATAGAAACACGATCACTAATAGAATCTTAACAGCAACTGTGCAGGTATCAGCACTGATTTGGCACGACAACAAAGAGCTATAAAAACAGAAAAGCATAACAGAGTAAAAAATGGTATCTGAGGCTGGAGGGGGGTGAGGAGCCTGTCAAGAAATGCTGACAGAAAAGAAATTTAAAACTAATCCCTGAAATTTCAAGAATAAAATTAAATGCTCTCATCTTGAAGTTGGCGTAGATGTCGCTACCACTCCAAAAGTGTAATGGCAAGCAGAACTAGCTTGAGGCCCTTTTCTGAGCGACTGACTTCCAGCTCACGGCTGTAGAGATCTGGACTGGGACTTTTGTCACTAAAGAAAATGGGCAAAGGGAAGAGCTACAGCAATCAGTTTAATTCTTATGGGCTGAGCTGGTCAAACATTTGCTGGCTGAAACTCCCAGTGTCGGATCCATTATCAGAGGATTCAACATCACCTCAACTGGTTAAGAAAATATATCAAGAAGGGTGTCTATAATGCTGGCCTATACGCAAAAGAGGGGAGGGAAGTTATGAAACATTTTGCAGCTAGCTGTCAGGAATAATCGTGTTTCCCTGGCACCTGAACAGCCATTGTACTCTGTTTCTCCTCTTTGCATGCTTCTTATAGACCAACATGTATGCATTTTGAGAGCAATCGCTTCCTTTTCCACACTTCGGTTTGCGTGTCTGTGTTTGGGAAGATTCTGCTAGAAGGAAAGGATAGGAAACAGTAGATATTGTATGTTAAAAAGAATAACACTTCAGCATCAAATAATGGATTTGTGTACAGCCAACAAGGGAGTAAATGTTTAAAAATTCAGTACCATACACCGTTTCCAAGTGAGAATACAACACTATTGACTACAGATACAAGTCCACAACAGTAAATCATCAAGAAGCTACTCAGTTTAACAGTAAGTCATAGAATCTGGTTTTACCAACATCATGTGCATATTTTAACAAAATATATGAAATGACATCTTCGCTATAATGTGCTATAAAAAAAAAGAAAGAAATACGTTGCCTAATCAGATGACAAAATTTTGATTTTAAAAGATCTTCAGTGGCTACCATAACAGCAGGTATCAGTCATGCCATGTGTAAATTAAACAGTGGCATAATGTTAATCTGCATCACAGTGATGGTAAACTTCACAAAATCTAAAGTCGTTTCACAGACTCAATATTTCCTTCACATAAAATTCTAGGCTATCCTTTCCCAGGGGAATATTACTTCATTCATTTAATTACCAACACCTGCTTCATTCTATTCACAGTCATGAGGAAGTTGGGTAATTAGAGAATGTTCTGGCAAACAGTGGCAAAAGAAATCAATTTTGTGTAATTCGAGAACAAGTCTTGAATGTGATGCATGGACAGAAAATTATAGATTTTAGTAATTAGTTTAGTTTCTGGTGTCATTCTGTGGGGGATCCAATATCTGATATGACATGGTTAGCAGATCAAGTTATTTTGTCAAAGATGGCCTGCACCTGTTTCTGGATATTGTCTAAAACTTTATTCACCCCTTAGAGCCTTTTTTGGTAATGGCAAAATGACAAAACTACCAACATAGCAAAAAAAAAAAAAAAAAAAGAAGAACAACAACCTTAAGCTGTTACTGCTGAATAAAAGCCTAAACAGGAAACTCCATATCTTACAAGCTCTCCTCACTCTGGAGAGTGCAGACATCTGTGCTGTTTCCAAGACTTGACTTAAAGCCACTGCAATTACTCTGGCAGTGCAAGGCTTCAGTGCTTTTCACACTAAAAGTGTAGGAGTCTCGACCTACGCTAGCAACAAATACAACTCCAGATTGGTTAAATAGGCTAATTCTCCAAAGTTCATCTCTGAAACTCATCAATGTCCAAATCACCACAGACAAAGTTCCTTAATATATCTTAGCTAGCTATAGGTCACACTTTATGACCCAGAAAGCTTGCAAGTCATACCTAGTTCTCACCATTCAACCAAATACCTTATTAATGGGGTGACTGACTACTCCTACATATAATAGGAAATGTACACTGCCTCTAACTCTCAAGCATAATGTTTCCTGGACTTCATCAACACAAACAACCTGGACCAGATAGTGCATGCTCCAACCAGGGTATCTAACATACTGGACCTCTGGACCTTATGAGCACACAACAAACTGGAAAATGAAACTCAAACCAAAAGCTGTAGATGGAATGAAGGATCGAACACAATTATTTTAGTACTTTCATTCAAATTTATTCTTCATGAACCAGAAGTTTGTGAAGAATAAATTTGAACGAAAGTACTAAAAGAATTGTGTTCACTCCTTCATTCCATCTACAGCTTTTGGTTTTGACCTCTGGACCTGTTACTGACCACCATGGTAGAGGGTTGCACTTCTGTGTCACATCCTTACTAGTGAGGTTGGATCACACAAGCTGTCTCTTTCAAAATAAAAATCAACTCAGAAAACCCAATTAAACCCGTAACAGTTAGGAACCTTTCTAAAGCAAACTACTTTATATTACGAGACAGTTTGTCAAAATTCAAGACTCCCCAAACCTGCAGAACACAGCTACCTATGCAGATTTATTCACAGAAACCCTGTACTAATATGTAAATAGCTGTAGTGAGGGTACCACACTTACCAGAAGTAAGCCCAAATCTAACACCCAAGACAAACCCTTCTGGTGGAATCCACACCTTAGCAGGGCATATAACATCATAAAAAGAAGTCAGCCAAAATCAGGAAGTTCAACTCTCATAGAGACAAGAGCTGTATGATGCAATTAAGCAAAAAACCAAGTGGTTTAATTAAATTCAACAAGGCCAATTACAAGGTCAGGATAGCTTCCCAGGCTAAGGACAATCACAGGGTCTTCTTAAGCTATGTCAGGAACCTTAAAGGTAGCACTTAGCAGTGTACAGAACTGCTGGTAAATGGCACCACATTCTCCGACCAAGGCGACATAGCCAATCTACTGGCTGATAAATTTAGCTCGAACTTCATGGCTTGCCCCCCCCCCGCCACTACCCCCTATGAAATCCATTCTAGCATACCCTCCCAACTATCAACAAGGAGCAGCCAAAAACAATGCTTCAGTGGGCCCAGACAATATCCTGGTGGCCTCCTAAATAGTCTAAAACATTATCTAGCAAGACCTCTTGAGGTACTCTTCAACTGCAGTCTCATGCTAGGTTACATATCAAGTGAATGAAGGACCACAGTAAACATCCTTCTTCGTAAGTATGTAAACCATCACTCAGCCCTGGGAACTGCAGAGCCATCAGTCTGACAAGTCTTATATGCAAAGCCATGGAATAATTTATCATGGAAATGATCAACAAGGACATTGGCAACCTACAGACACTGGACCCATCCCAGTTTACCTTTGTTAAGGGAAGGTCATGCCTTCTTAACTTGGTAGACTTCTTCAAGAGGGTCAACACCGCATTGGATGAGTGAAGATGGGGCCTACCACCTACCTTGAGCTGTCCAGGGCATTCAGTACAATACCCAGTCAGGTATTGCTGACAAACTCTTCAAACTAGGCATAAATCCTTATATAATTCTCTGAAATTTTCACTGGCTCACAGAGAGGACCACATCCAGCAAGAGATCAGTCACCAGCAGAGTACCCTAGGGCTCCAAGTTGTCCCACTCCTATTTGGAATCTACTTCTTGGATGTCAGAGCTAATGTCAATTGTATCTGGCTTAACAAGGTCGTCAATGACTGTAAACTGGGAGCTGTCATAGAGTCTCCCCACAACACAAACATCCTATAAGAGGGCCTAACATACAAATGACTGGAGTCAAACAATGGATTAAAATGCAGTACTAAGAAGTGCATCCTAGTGCCATTTGGAAAATCATTAACTCCAGTAATTAATCCTTCAATAAAAGATTCCTAAGAGGTAACCTTATAGTTAGAGATCTGGAAACATATGTAGAGAGTAATCTGGCCTTAGATCAACACACATAGCCAAGATGGTAATAAAATCATTCTATATTGCCCAATTTATAAGCAAGAGTATGGTATCCAGACCCAAAGAAGTTATAAACCACTCTAGTCAGCCCTTATCAGACTCATCACTGAGTAAATTGACCCCTTTGACTTGTACCTAACCAGATACTTGCAACAGTTGGAACACCCTCAAAGGTTCCTCACCAGGAGAATCCAGGGTATGAATACCCTGCCTACACTAATAGCCTAAAGGCCCTGTCTCCCTTCTAAGTCTCCTATAGGTTATTGAGAGGTGATCTATGCCTGGCATATAAGACATCCACAGATACAGCTCTGATGGAACTCTTGCACATCCACAAATCTAACATCAGACACACCAGATCCAAGGGCCTGAATGTTACCTGTGACATAAATAGAACATGCTGGATAGACAGATATGCATCTCAAAAGGATCTCTAACCTGTGGAATAGGCTGCCAATCCATGTGAAGCAGAGTTCATCGATGACCCTGCTCAAACAAAACTCTAATTAGAGGTGAATAATAGGCTATCTGCCCTGAAGGGCCATTTTAAGCCTAGCTAATATTCTGAGGTCAGAATCAAACCCGTCTCTTTGCATCTATGTGGTAAAGTCCCTAATTATTATGCCATACCCACCCCCTAAACTGGAGCTAGCCACATTGGGAACATATGTGGTTCATAGATTCATAGGTAATTACTATGGTATTTGGCCTTGGTGGGTCATTTTAAGCCTAGCCAATTTCCCCTTAAAGGAAAAAATCAGACCCTGTACTTTGTTTCTGTGAGTTAACCACATTAATGATTACTCTAACCCCTAACCAATTGCATGGGAATTTGAAAATTCACCCCTGGTCTGGTCCCCATGTCTAAACAGAGGTCGACAGTATATAAAATAATCCCCAACTAACATACCCCAAAAAAACCTTAGCCATCTCCTTACTAATATAACCTTGGAAATAAAAAACTGGGATGGATTGTACAGATAGGCTTATTAAGACCCAGGTGGTCATTAGCCTAATAAAAACGATATGTAAGGACAAGGTAGACCTTGGCAAAATCTCATGCAGACACAAGGAAGATATGTGGAATCTGCGCAGAACACATATTCTCTGTCTGTGATGTTTACAAATTTTTATTCCTTCCTTTCTTCAGTTAATTTAAATAGGTGAAATCTGTAATATCTTAGTTATCAACTAGAGATGATCATTACCCTATCCAAAACACTGCACTTGATGAAATGAGATGGTCTATTCTATGAGACTGCTTTATAAAACTATAGTCCATGACAACAGTCATGCATTTCACTTGCTGGTATCAACACATCTTTCAGAAGGTGTGAACACCACTTACCGGAGTAGCAATTCATTGAAATTCCCAAGCCATACCTTGCTATTGCTGACATTACTTTCAGTTGCATGACTCCTAAACAGTGGATGGAGTGAATCACTGTTTGTAATATGCACAATGTGTTTGGATATTGATTGGCTGGTGGTTATGAAGTTGGTGTCTTCATTGGTTCTGCAATTGATTTTTTTGTTTTCTGATTGGCTAGCTGTTATTTTGTAGGCATTTTTATTGGCTTTCTAGCTGTAGTGAAAGGAAGGTGTAAATGCCTGAATAGCGCATTATGTCTTTTGTCTTTGGTTATTTCAGATTATCTCAATATTAATACTGTATGCATATGGATAGTTTAATAAATATACTCTGGATGCTATTTTATTTTTTGATTATTTTTTTCAGCTGCTGTGGTCTGACAAGTGAACCTGATTCCTTAAATTCTCTATATCACATTATATGGCTTTATGTCCAGCTATTGGGGTTCACTGCAGTACTTGCTAGCCAATTTTGAGGAGGCCTGGTTGGTTATTGTATTTTTTGTATAATGCATTCATTGGTTGTGATGTAAAAGGGTCAGTGTGATTTGGGATTGTATTTCATTATAATGTGACACAGTCTTAATGACTATTACTGTGTTTTAATTGGATGATATTGTTTTAATGAACTGTGATTGGTTATTATTTGAATGCTATTTAAATATGCATTTTACCAGTATGCTTTAAAGATCTGAAGAAGCATAAGTAAGATGTGAAAGTGCTTATCTTGTCAAATAAATAATTTATGCAACTTTCCCATGCCATGGTTTCCTCTTTTTTGCTATATTTTTGACATTCTTAAACATCTTTTCTGAGATATGCTGCCACCCACCAACAGTTCCCTTAATGATTTCATTCAAGTTATTCTGTAACCCCCCCCATGCTCATACTTATTCGGGGTCTGTCATCTCTACCTCATTAGAGTTTTGAATGTGGCTCTGAAGTCTTCTCCAAAACAAATTAAATTGTATAATATCATCTCAATGCCTATCTATGCAGTGTAATTACTGTTCCCATTTTCCTTCTGTGACATATTTTGTTGTGTCCCCAACTGGGAAATCCTTTAGACTTAGTACAGTTTTTGAACATTATTTAATTATATCTTAGTCAACAGATGTAGCTTTTGCTTTAAGTATTAGTATTCCTTAGTGTAATATTCTAGTGAGTATTTCTTATCAAGTTAGCAATTTATTTTTTTTCTGCTATACAAAACCTCTGTCTCAATATATCACATAATAACACTTCCAGTAATTCAATGTCAATGTGCTTTTTATTATGTGCTTATACATTCAAGGTCACACTTCATTTTACAAACAGGGAGATACCCATGCTAACCCCACAGTAAGGTCATCAACTATAACACCAGGAATGTCTCAATGCCATTTGGTCAGCAGTCATTGTCTCACATGAGCTGCATTTATCATTCACATATTTTTTATTGCCACACAAGAAGATCTTGATGCACTCATTAGTTTTTTTTTTACTAAAACTATACTACTACTAAAAGGCAAAATGTAGTAAAATAATTATAGTTTGAGTGTTTCTATATTACGCATTTTAGCAGTAACAAAATATACTTTTTATTATAAAAACAGAAATACGCTTATGAGAGCAAATATTACGTTACTGAACAGTTTTAAATCTAATTTTATATAGTAAACATGTACCAAAATAGCCCAAAAAAAACTTGAAAAGAATATTATGTTATCTGAGAGAATCTATATTTGCTAGGTATAACAAAAACAATATTATACTCCCTTGTGAGAAATGTAACTTTTGTGGCTACATTGATAGTACTGGTCTATTTATAAACCATAATACAGGGTGTAAGTATGTTTTCTAAGTAGATGCTGGTTGTTCCACTCAGCATGTAGTTAAATTGGCTCATTGTGTATTATGTCAGTTATTCTATATAGGTAAGACTGATAGAATGTTAAAAGATAGGATAAGGGAGCATCTTTACAATATTCGGGTACACTCCAATAACATTGCACTTTCTAAGCATGCCTTACAAGCTAACGATTGGCACACTTTTAAATTTTTAGCTATTGATGTTATTAAGCCTAGTTTACATGAGGGTGATATTAGAAATATCATGGAGAGTATAGAGGTAAGGTGCATTATTATGTTAAGAGCAGACCAGGGCAAAGGTTTGAATGAGAAAACCCCTTTAAAACCTATTTTAAAAGGGCAAGCCTTACAGAATTGATAATTTTTATATCTTTTTTGTATATGTTTATGTTCATTAAATTGTTACATTTCTATTTTATGCACCTCATTTGTATATGTAATTGTTTTATCAAGATATTTTCAATTTGATTGGCTATTCTGGTACTTGTTTGCTATATAAATTTAGGCGAAGTGGGATGTGTTTTTACAGTCTGACGAAGCTGAATCTGAAAGCGCTTACCAAGTGCATTCATTCCAGTATGTGGTTTTTTTGTTTGTTTTATTAAAGCAGAAGTTTCATGGTTCCTCATTCCATCGTTTATTCCATTATTTATTTTTGTCTGAGTTTAATACTTTTTATTATGCTTGTCAGTAGGACTTACTCTTAGTGACATGTAATACTGTCTTTCTTAACTTTTTTTTCTTCTGTAAAAAGACCTATCCCAGGATTCGATAAAGCCTATACTGTTGTTTTTCACCATGTGTACATTGCCGTGTGATACGTACATAGTTGCAGATAGTTTAGGTTCAGTATGAACCGTGTAGAGGTACACACCCTTGTGCAAACATGGTAAACACAAAGGCATGCTAATTACAGCATAAGCAGCTGAACTGCATGCTAATCAACCAATCCAACATGGTGGAGCTATTCAATAAGCTATAAAGCATCCATGCAGACTCCATGCTGGTTTGTCATGTGAGTTCCAAAACATTTGGAATACAGCTACTGAAAGGAGTCTACACAGATAGAACCATGTCAACTGTTGCATTTACAAGGTAAGTCTTGAACCTGGAGTGTATTGTGTAATAGAAGGAATGAGTTGCGTACCCTTGTATCACACTAATAGAGCAACATATCCTTGTTTGTGCCATAACAACAACTCACCGTTGCCCCCACCCCCCAAAGAAAAAGAACAGTCTATCCTTGGTTGTGCCATAACAGTGACTATGCTTCCTCACCAAAGAACAGGAAAATTATATACTTTGCTAGTAAACCTTCTCTGAAATGCTAAACATTCTATCAAAGGAACTGCCCCTGAAACATTTGTACATATTTATCACAAAGCATTCCATTTTTGTGTATTGGCAGTCATGTTTACCTCTGAAATGGCTTGCCAAACATGTCCATGCCATCAGTACACTTTTAACTAATGCATACAGATAAAAGTGTAAAAGCCTATGCTTCAGATATTTCTTAAATACATTCCAGAATATGCAGTATGTGCAATGCTTCTCTGTACATATATATCATGAAAAAATAGCCTTATGTGCAGTCTTTCCACCATAAACAAGTGTCCCCACCATCAGTTTGCCTAGCTACATGGCTGCCTATCTATGGTGTAGATTCAGGGCTGCCAGCACAGTGAAGATGTAATGAGGTGCAAACTCACTAGAATTGCTGAATCCCAAAAGGTTGGATCCATGTAGGAGATGTAAACATTGTGCAAGCACTCCCTCAGTGTTTCTTTTAAATGGATTGCATGTGTGACTGATTAGTGGTTGGGAGAAGGAAAACACAACAGCACTGCAGGCTGCCTTACTTCCACTGGGTGTGTCAGCTTAGCTCTACAAAGTATTAGATGTAAGGCTGGAAATGTAAGTAAGCAGTACACAAGTCACAGGTTGTGTTCCTTAACATCCAACCCGCCTTTCATTTGTTGGCAACTGCATATGATATTATTTCCACTTAATATTCTCACACATCTTAAGGCCAACTTAATATCCTCACACATCTTAAGGCCAATGATATAGAATGGTTTACACACTGTATGCCTCAAAGTATTGCTCAGATAAATAAAGAATGGCCAACAAATACACAAATGTAAGACAGAGCTGTATATTTGCAAGCAATAATCATGACAGGTTATGTGATCACTAGGTGCACTACATCCAAACCTTATACATGTACAAATAACACTTTTATGGCTTGATATCATTGTAGATGCTATTGCAGTTGGTTGTGTGCATATTGAGTTAAGTTCTTTGCTGCAATGCTGTTTGTGTAGCAAAAAGGGATAAGGGACCCATCCTGCCTTCTGAAGGTGCATTGGAGTGAGAGTCTAAATCCAGACCTATGTAGAAACATCTGACATATAATATTTTCTATTGTGTATGTCACAGATTGCTTTTTCTCATTTCAACTACCTCTCCCTTTCTTTCTTTCTTTATTTCTTTCTTTCTTTCTTTCTTTCTTTCTTTCTTTCTTTCTTTCTTTTTGTTTTATTGGCCAATGTTTGAGTGATGTGCAGATTTGTACAAACAGGGGGAAATGGAGAAAAATAAATCTTAGGTTTGGCTGTGCTCATCTTGTTTGCGTGAAGTGCAGCAGTGTGCAAACTGGACAACTGGCTACCCAGGACGCAGACAGGACCCAGATAGATGAAAATATAATCCAGATTATTCAATTAGTACCATTGGCCATCTCACAAAATTGGTAATGTACTTTTTGCTGTCAGACTTTAAGAATGACAAGTAAAATAGGTAATATCATGCAACTAGTCCTATGGTAACTGGTGTTAAGTGTATGGTGGGAGTACAAATGGTCCTGGGTTCTAGTACAGGGTGTGCAACCTTTGTTTTACTGTTGTGACATTACAGTTTATAACAATGAACTGCAACACAGACAAATATTTTCTCAACCGTTTTGTAGCAACAGCTGTAAATGTAGGACTGCCGTACGCATTGTCCTGGGTTCAAATACAGCATATTCCATACACTTTTACTGTTGTTACACTTCCCATTATAGTCACTCTCAGTTGTAACACTTGACATGGTGCTGTTGATATTAATTTAATGTATGTGGGCTGAGGCACTAGATTTGTTTCAGTTATGCATTTATTTATCTATGCATTATCACATTTATTATCTAATATATGACTGTAAATATACTGTGTAGTATATTTCTGCTATCTGCACTGCCATGGCCTTCACATTTGTTAAACACACATATACAACTGTCTTTACATACAGAAGGTCAATACTGTCAGACTTTAACAATGCAGTTTGCATTTGCACACTGCTTAACTATGCGCAAACATGCACTTTGCTAACTGTCACACAAACCTGCTGCTTGCCACACTATGGAGATGTATATAGTATGATGTATTGCTGCTGTTTACTGCCATAGCCCACAATGATTCACACACCTCTGTAATATGCTCCCACTGCATGTGAAGCAGTGTTCCTCAATGACCCTGTTCAAGTGCAATCTTGAGTACTGGTTGGGTGATTTTAAAGTCACCTCTGGGCTGGCACCTATGTCCCCATACACAGGGCCAGTTGGTGCTGCTCACAAACTCACTCTGCTAAAAATGTCCATCCAACTATGCTCAAAAATAATGGTACTTGTGTTTTTACACAGCTAGGCTTCTAAACACTCTTGTGCTATTAGGCTAGTAGCCTCATATGAACCTTTGATGCTATGTGCCTGTGCAGGCCTCCCAACCTGTTGCCCCCCGCATGGCCTGCTGATGTCATCTACTACAAGTTCACCTGCATTCCAGTTAAATCAGGCTTGTGCTGTGGTGCTTGCATTAAGTACTGTGTTCTGTAGTCTGTGTATTTAAATAGGTAGCAGTTCTGTTCTCACTGCAGTCAACTTGGTGTGAGTGTATGTGTGTGTGTGTGTGTGTGTGTGTGTGTGTGTGTGTGTGTGTGTGTGTGTGTGTGCGTGTGTCTAGACAGGAGAGCAGAAGTATGTATCCCACAGTTACTGCTCCGATGCCATGGAATGACAGTATTTTGATACTTGCACATGCCTACTCATCCATTCTGTACAGGCCTCCCAACCACTTGTCTCACCCATGACCTGCTGATGTCATCTACTATACGTTCACTTGAATTCCTGTATAAAAAAAGTGTGATGTGGCACTTTTTTAAAGTTACTGGGTTCTGTAGTCTGTGTACTTAGATAGGTAGGAGCTATATTCTCACTGCAGTCAACTGTGTGAGTGCGGGCATGTGTGTGAGTTGTTGCTTGAAATTACAGAGACCATTTTACACTAACATGTGGGACAATGTTACTTCTTCTCAGCAGACACTGCTGATGTCATCGACTATAAAGTGTTGTCTGGCACACTCCAAGTTGCACTTGAACTTTGTCACTTGCATAAAGTACTAGGCTCTGTAGTCTGTGTAACTGGATAGGTAGGGGTTCTATTCCAAAGACATGCATCTGGAGCATTTCTCACCCAGGCCTTGGGTGAAAATAGGCTCTGTCCTAGTCAGACTTTCCCAGTCAACAAATGTTAAATAAAATAAATATTCTCACTGCAGTCAACTGGGGTGTGTGCTTGACATTACAGGGAGCATTTTACACCAGCATGTGGGGCAGTGTTATATTCTGCTCAACATAAAGAAAACAATGTTTTTCTTTGTCAAACAAAGTATTATTGCCAGAGACAAGTTACAGCTATGGGTACACCTTGTGTGAACACATATGCTAACCTAGTCCTGGCATACTGGGACGATATGGTGATATTTGAGGCAGGACATGATTGGAAAGACAAACTTTTCTTTTACAATAAATTTGTAGATAATGTTTTCTTTTTGTGGGGATGGGGGCACCACATCAGAATTAACATCCTTTGTTAAGTATTTAGAGTCTACTACCACCTTCTTCAGATTCTCATTGAATTATTCCAGTTCAGCTATTGAATACTTGGATGTTAGTATTACTAAGAAAGAAAATGGGGAGGTAGAGACATCACTATATAGGAAGCCTTGTTGGACCAACAGCATGCTTAGATGTGACAGCATGCACCCTAGACATGTATTCCAACACATAGTCAGCATGCACCCTAGACATGTATTCCAACACATAGTCATGGGACAAGTCTGTAGAATATCCAGACTTTGTATGAATGAAAATTCCTTTATACAGGAATTGGACTCTTTAAAAAATAATTTTCAAGCATGAGGTTATAGTAAAAATCTACTGAAAAAGGAAATGGACAACAGTAGTCTCTATAGAAAACAAAGTGCAAAACTATGGGTACACAGAGGTAAAAAATGGCTTAATAAGGTAGATTCACATGTTACAAAAGCTAATGAAGGTTTGAAAATAAGTTTAACATACAGTAATGATATAGGTGGTATATGTAATATAAGTAGAGACAACTGGATACTTCTTTTAACAGATGAGAATATAACCAGAGTTATAGGGACACAACCTAGATTTATTTTTAAAAGAAATAAAAATTTGAAAGATATTCTATGTCAAGAATGTATGCATTTTAAAAATCCAGGCATCAAGAATAAGGGAACTTATCCATGCCCACATTGTAAAGCCTGTAAGCACATTTTACAAGGAAACTTTATACACCCCAGGACCAACAAGAATTACTTTTTGAATATGTATGCTTACGGTAATACGCAAAATGTCTATATTGCAAATTGTAAACAGTGTGCAGCATATTATGTAGGAAAAGCAAATTGCAGACTTAAAGGTATAATTGTTAAGCATCTATAAGATATAAGGTAAAGAAAAGAACATAATGCACTGTACAAAGATATAGAATTGCATAGTGATCATGTGTTTCCCTTTATGGTTCTATGTGTTATAAACAGAAGTCAAAGAATGGGTGACTTGTATAATGAAACTGAATACAAAGAGATGCAATGGATTCTTAGACTGGGAGCTGACAAAGTCCCAGGATTAAATGATGTTGTCCCTTTAAAACCAACTCTAGCAAAAAGGAGGGTAAACTATTGATATTCATTTGTTGTGATGTACTATATTAGATACTATGTTTTTACTAATGTCTTATCATCTGATGAAGGAATTTACTCGAAAGTGCTTATGATACTGCTTTTATTGTTTTAATAAAGTGAAGTTGCTTCATACAGAATGTGGTAGCACTTGCCTTACTTTTGGATTTACTATTTGGATTTTTTTGGCAGTACTTTCAGAGGAGGAGTCCTTTACTTTTCATTCTTTACTTTGTTTGGAGGTTTTCTCAATTATACCTGGGTGCGCAATTGTGTCAAAACCCTAGGCCAGATCATTATTGGCAGTATGCACTGTCTTACCTTCATCCAAACTACTTATTTCTTTAAAACACGACAGAAGTATTCGTATAATGACCCCAGATAAGGGAGGGGAGTGCTGTGATTTTTGGTAGTGAAGACTATAAAAACCTTATCCAAGCAATTCTGTTTCAGGAGGAAAGCTATTTGCAGGTATCCAAAAAACAGATTAATATTTCTTACCAACGAATTGATGTTTTTTTGGAAGAATACTTATTAGAACAAAGGATTAGTCAGGAAGCTTATTCTTTTTTACTAAATAATTTTCCCAAAGGTACCTAGTATGTTTGGCATCCGCAAGATTCACAAAGATGTTTTGTCACCCCCATTTAGGCCTGTTGTGGCAGCAAGGGGGGTCAAAGATGCATAATTTGGCAGTTTTTGTGGACCAGATGGTTAAGCATGTAGTTGAGGGTATGTCACATCTTGTTAAAGATTCTTGGGATTTTTTGGGACAGATTAAGCCGGATTTATGGAACCCTGATTTCGTTTTTTTTGACAATAGATGTACATGATTTATTCTCCTGTATTCCTAGGGAGGAAGGTTTAGATTATTTTGAAAAAAATGTTGTTTTATTTGGATACTACTATCATCAAGGATGTAGGTTGCTTTAGATCTAAAGTGTATAGAAAAAAAACGTTTTGCAATCCCTACTTTCATTTTCAAAGTCATCACCCACTATAACAGAAAAAAAGTATTGTTAAGAGACAGGCCATTAGAATTTCCAGAATGACTTCTCATTTTGAGGATGTCATTCAGGAATTCAGTGACCTCAAGAACATGTTTCTGGAGAGAGGGTATCCATTGGAATTTGTTGAGAGTATTTTACAGGAGATTCTGAGTGAGTGGGGTTTGAAATACCAACCTTTGTTAGGTAGAGGTTTCTCCGAAACAAAAAACAATGTAAAAGTAGAGAGTTCTAACTTTAATTTTAGGCAGGCATGCGTGGTACAATACAGTTCACACTACAATGATATAAGGAATATCCTTTATAAGAATTGGAATATTTTTAGGGGTGACCTTAATATTTTACAAGCAGTGGGTGAAAAACCTATTTTTTGTACTAAAGTGGGTCGCAATTTGAAGCTTACTTTAGAGGGTAATATGAATAACAGTAGTGCAAAATCAAACAAATTCACAAAAGCCTGTGGTTGTTGTACACAGTGTAGATTTATATTGTCAGTTGTTAGTTTAAAACTTGACAATATCAACCAGGACACAGTGTTTTTTAAAAAAAGCAATTGTCATACTAGTAAAATAGTATATTTGGCTAAGTGCAATTCCTGTCTGGGGTTTTATGTTGGGAAAACTGAGAGGGCTCTCAGGTCCAGGATATATGAGCATTTATATGATATTAAGAATTTAAAAGAAACAAATGCTCTATTCAGGCATAGTAAATCATGTGCCGATTTTTCTGGATTCAAGTTTGGTATATTGGAAATAATAGAAGTAAACCCCAGGGGCAGCAATTGGAAAAACACTTTAAATAAAAGGGAATTGATGTGGCAACTTCATTTAGCAGCCAACCTGTGTCCAGGATTGAATGATTTTATATCCATTTTGCCTGCTTTAAAAGAAAGAGCAGAAAGGGTTTGACTTTTAACAGTTTTTTTAGAAAAATGTTTTTATTGGATTATTCAGTTTTTACTGTGTATGCCTTTATGATATTAATTTATTCAGGGTATTTTTGCTGATTGGTGGGAATCCAACCTATTCTGTGTAATTGTAACATATTTAAATCACCTTGACTGTTTTTACACTGTATTGATGAAGTCAATTTTATTTTGATGAAAGCGCTCAACCTGTAAATAAATTTTGTGTCTACAAGTCCTGCTGGTGAACTTTGTTGGTTCTAATAAGGTAGATTCACATTTTCCAAAAGCTAATGAAGGTTTGAAAATAAGTTTAACATACAGTAATGATATAGATGGTATATGTAATATAAGTAGAGACAACTAGAGAATTCTTTTAACAGATGAGAATATAAAAAGAAGTTATGTACCTACCATAACGTTCCATGTTAGTTGTCTTCTTCTCACCTTCTTTCTTGCTGGTTGGGTTCGAAGCCGATCCTCGGCTCCGACTCGGCCATCTTCAAAAGCTTGAGAGCTGCTTACTGGCTCGAGGCCCCTCTATATCCCATGATGCCTGGTGCTAGATACCCAGATCTTGTTTGGTAAGTCTAACTGCAGACATAATAATAAAGGAATCCTATCCTAGAATGCATAAATCCTACTGGAGAGACTACTAGTCAGAAAGGAATAGCCAGAGAAGACTCAGCCAGTGAAAAATCAAGAAGAACTCTTCTTGGTCCACTAGGATAGGGGGATGGAGGGTGGGACGCAAGAAAGAAGGCGAGAAGAAGACAACTAACATGGAACGTTATGGTAGGTACATAACTTCTTTATGTTAAGTTGTCTATCTCGCCTTCTATTCTTGCTGGTTGGGACAGCGTCCCTAGCACCTAAAAACCTGAGTGGCTCATCGGAAAAGACTCCTTAGAACAGTGGAACCAATGTCAGCTCTGCTCCTGGAAACCAAATCCAACTTGTAATGCGAAATGAAAGTATGTGGGTTGGCCCATGTAGCCGCAGCACAAATAGATTCCATGGGCAACCTAGCCTGAAAGGCCACCGAAGTAGCTAAAGCTCTGGTGGAGTGACCTTTTGGTTTAACTGGCAATTCTTTATTCCTCAGTTGATATATGAATGTGATGATATAAGTCAACCACCTGGATAAGGTTACTTTGGAGACCGGAAGACCTTGTTTACCTACTGCATATTACAGGAAAAGTTGATCTGATTTTCTAATGTCCTTGGTTCTGTGCAAATAAAAGCATAGCTGCCTGTGAACATCTAACTAATGCAACCTATATTCCACCATGTTGGAGTGGTTAGGGAAAAACACAGGAAGGTCTATGGACTGATTCAAGTTACTCTCTGAAGAGGCCTTAGGAAGGAAGGACGGATTAGTCCTAAGAGCAACCCTGTCATTGTGGAACATGAGGTATGGGGGACGGACAGAAAGAGCCTGTAGTTCTGAAACTCTTCTGGCTGAAGTAATAGCTACCAGGAAGAGGGTTTTCCAAGATAAGAACTTCAGCGAACAAGAAGCTGCAGGTTTGAAAGGGGGCAAAATTAGCGAAGTTAAAATCATATTTAAATCCCACGGTGGTGGAGGATCTCTCGCTGGGGGCCTGAGCAGAGTGGTTCCTTTGAGAAAGGCTTTACACAGCTTATGGGACATAATATTGTTTTCCGACAGGCCAATGTGAAAATCTGAAATTGCTGCTAACTGGACTCTAATTGTAGCTGAAGCAGAACCAGTATGGAAGAGTTCTGCTAGAAATTCCAAAATGGAGTGCACTGGGGCTGAAAAGGGGTCTATGCTTTTTGCCTCTGCCCAGAAAGAAAAATGTTTCCACTTACTAGGGTACGTTTTTTTGGTCGTAGACTTGTGTGATGACAAAAGGATTTCTCTCACAGATGGGGAAATATCTGGGAGCCTGGCTAGGGTTGGAAGTGGAGCAACCACGCTGTGAGCTGGAGAGTGTGCAGGGATTGGTGCAGCCCACCCGATTGATGAATCAGGAGGTCTGGAACTAGGTCCAGAGTCCAAGGCTGTTTGAGAAGATAGGAGTGCAGGAAGGGAAACCATATTTGTCGAGGCCAGTAAGGAGCAATGAGGATCATTTTGCAATCCGAAACGGCAGCCTTCTGAATCAATTTCAGTATGAGGGGGAAAGGAGGAAATGCATAAAGAAGTCCCTGGGGCCAATCGTCAACTAGAGCATCTCTGGGGGGATGCTCTGGGAGTGGAAGGATGGAGAAGAAATTGCTGCACTTGTTGTTGAGAGGAATTGCAAAAAGGTCGCAGCAAGGTTGGCCCCATCTGCAGAAGATTTGGTCCGCCACCACCTGGTTCAGAGACCACTCATGAGGCATGAGAATAGCTCTCCTCAGTCTGTCTGCTATAACGCTGGAATTCCCAGGGAAGTACATTGCAATCAGAAACCGTTGGGAAGATATCGCCCACTGCCAGAGTCTGAGTGCTTCTTGACATAGGGGGTAGGACCTGGTTGCGCCCTGCTTGTTGATGTACCACACTGTGGACATATTGTCCATTTGAACTGCAATGATCTCGGTAGGAAGAGAGTCCTGAAGAGCCTGCAATGCTAAGAGCACGGCCCTCATCTCCAAGACATTTATGTGCAGATGATACTCGTGAGGTTGCCAGGTGCCTTGGACTGTTATGCCCTGATAACACCCCCCCACCCGATCAGAGAGGCATCCGTGGTCACTGTAGCCACTGGAGGGGGAAGAACAAATGGTCTGCCCTGGAGCACTGATGTGGAGACCATCCACCACGCAAGGTGTTTCTTGCATGCCTGAGTGATCATAATCGTGTAAGACATGGGAAGTTGCTGGAAGGACCATTGGGTGAAAAGAAGCCACTGGAGAACCCTCATGTGAAAATGAGCTAGGGGAACAAGTACGATAGCTGCTGCCATGAGACCTAGCGTTTGAAGGACAAACCTGGTTTGAATACTTTTGCATGCTAATAAAACCTTGACATGCTGGCAAATCACTGAAACCCTGTCTGGTGAGAGGCTCGCTAACATGTCTTTGGTATTTAAATTTGCGCCTATAAAGGTGATAGATTGACAGGGCAACAATGCAGACTTTTCGAAATTTATTGTGATACCTAGCCTGGAGCAAGTTTCGATGGTGCAGTCTCTGGCTCGCAGAAGGTGATGTCTGGTGGTAGCAGTGAGGAGCCAGTCGTCGAGATATGGAAACACCTGGAATCCTTGCCATCTCAGATGAGCGGTAACTACTGCCAGACATTTGGTAAACACCCTGGGGGCTGTGGTGAGACCAAAGGGCAGAGCTCTGAACTGATAATGGCTGGCTTCCAGCCGGAAGCGGAGGAATCTTCAGAAGCATCTGTCCATTTTTATGTGGTAGTATGCATCCTGAAGATCTATGGAGCACATCCAATTGTCCTGACCCAGAAAGGGTAAAATGGACTGAAGCGTGACCATCTGGAATTTTGTTCTTTGTACAGACTTGTTCAGTCTGCTGAGATCCAAAATGGGTCTCCAGTCCCCTGTCTTTTTTGGTACCAAAAAGAACCTTGAGTAAATTCCGGATCCTTGTTGATCTGCTGGGACTTGCTGGATGGCCGTTTTTCTTAGCAGTTTTGAGACTTCTTGCACTGCTTGAACCCTTAGATTGGGTGGAACATCTGGAATTGACTTGTATGACTTTAAGGGGGTGTGAACGAAGGAGATTCTGTAGCCTCCGGATATGACGGACTGTACCCATTTGTCTTGTGTTATGTCTCACCAGGCTCCTGGGTACAGTGATAGTCTTCCCCTGACTGCCTCCAGAGGTGAGCAGCCGGGCAACCCTTCAGGGATGCTGGAAGGGCTTGTCAGAGAAGGATTCTCTGCTGTCCTGATTTTGTGGGCCCCCTCTGCCATGATGGCGGCGTCTATTATTGTTCCCTCCTCTGCCCCTGGAGGGAAACTCACCACGTGTGTCCAGCAAGGCTCCTTAGGATTTCCGGAACCACATCTTCCCACTCTTCTGACACTTAGAATATGGTCTGGAGGGAGTGGAAAAACGGACTCCTACAGCAGAGAGAATCTTGCCTTCCTGCTCACATCTGGTAAGGGTATCTTTCACCTGTGAACCAAAGAGAGAGGAACCATCAAAGGGGGTGTTGGTGAAAGACGCTGTGAAAGGTTCCGCAAAGTTACATAGCCGCATCCAAGCGTGCCTCCTTAGGGCCACGCCTGTGCCTGTGGCTCTACTCACACCATCGGCTGCATATGAAATGAGCCGCATGGAGGAGTTTACCACAGAATTAAGAGTCGCCAGCTGGGAGGCTGCCTTAGCCTGGGCCCCCTCAGCTGATGGATCTTGGAGGGTATCTCCAAGCTCTTTCAGGAGATCCCTCTGAAGACGGGTAAAGTGGCACAGGTAATTCAGGGACCGCATGGAAAAGGTTGCTGAAGAAACATCTGCTTCCCATATCTGTCCATCGTCCTGGACTCCTTATTAGGGGGATGGACAGATGAAGAAGTTTCAGCCAACTCCTTCTTTGTGGTTGCTGCTACCACCATGGCATCAACGAGGACACCCTTGCTCAAGAACTGTCTGTCCTGTGGGGCAGTAATGAATTTTGCTGGTCTTCTAGGGGTCGTTTCCACTGTGTCTGGAGGCGTCCACACCTTTAGAGCCACCACAGACATCAGTGGGTCGAAACGCGGAGACACCCAGGAGGTGGAAGGTTGGGATCCAAACGCATCCAGGAATACCGACACTTCCTCGGAAGGGCTTAGGTTAGTCCAGTTTCCCCTCTGCCTAAGCATCTCAAGGATGTCTAAGAAGGAGAGGGGGATCTTGGGGACCCTTCCGACTACTCTAAGTTGGTATCCGATGTAATAGACTCGGGGGAGTCAACATGCTTCCTCTTGCATTTTCTCTTGTGAGGTGGCACCTCTGAAAGATCAGGGGAGGCCTCGGAAGAGGAGGATACACCCAATGGGGTGTCCTGGAGTACTGGATCCCCACGCTTAGGGTCTGGAAGAGGGGCAGAGGCTGACACAGGCACCCTAGGGGGAGGAGCCGATGGGGTCGATCGTGGGACTGACTCAGGGTCCAGCACACTCCTCATCACCTCGAAGGCATCCCTGCCCAGATGCAGAGAAGGCTCAGGCTCCAACGAAACCAGAAAACCTCCCCCCACCAAGGGAGATGGTACCGAGGCAGATGTGGGAGCCGAGCTCACCTGCGCCGAAGCACCAAGAGAGAGAGCGGGGTCGGACAAGGGTCCGATGCCACTCGCCCCCTAGGAGCCGACGAGGGAGTCGCGGCACCCAGATCCCTCCGGTGAAGGTACCATGGAAGGGATTGGAGCCGACGAAGGAACCGAAAGGGAGGGGGTATCAGCGCCGACAGTTCCATGACTCGAACCCCAATGAACTCTGGCTCCGAGCTCAAAGGAAGAGTCGGAGGAGGAATAACAATAGCTGTGGATGGAGCCGACTCCTGATGAGGAGGGCTGGACAACATTTTGGCAAGGGCCTGCGACTTCAAGAGCCTACTGACCACTCTTTCCAAATCATGGTCCAAAAGTCTAGAGGATCGAGAAGAGTGGAATGATCAGTGACTACGCTCCGATTGGAGCAGGGGCGACTTTGGAGCCGAATGTATCAACTCCAAAGAAGGAGACCTGGATCTCTTTCGACTCTCAGCTGGCTCCGAAGACCGTGTCAGAGCCGACTGGGAGGGAGGGAGATCGTTTCCAGTTGGAACCGAAATGGATTGTGTGGCTTCACCCAATGATGGCTCCAAAATGGGAGCCGATGGTTTAGGTGGCCTGGAAGATTTCACCGGCTGAGACTTCGACGGTGAATCTTGGGGTTTAAGCAGACCCCTCAGAATCAGTTTATTTTTGTGCTCCTGCAGGACTCTTGGACTGAAGGCATGACAGATGGAGCAAGAGTCCTGCAGGTGCACAGTGTCCAGACAATAAACACAAGAAGTGTGACCATCTGTCAGAGACATCTTCTGACAGCATGAGTCACACTTCTTGAATCCGGACGGTTTTGGATCTTTGGATATTCTTGGAAGAAAACCAAGGAGAAGTTTTCACACAGAAAGTTAAGGTAACCAATAAAAAATATTAATACCCTACAGTTACCACAACCCACTACAAGTACTACTACTACAAAGAAAAACAAACTTATCACTAACACTACAGGTTATAGAGACATTTTTTTTTCTTTTAAAGGAGATAGAAAAGAAAGGTTAACCTCTAACTCAAATGGAAAGAACCTTTCTGTGAAAAAGGGAGAGAAGGGGGGAGGGGACACTCTCTAATTTAAACGAGTTTCTTAGGAAGGGAAAGCTATTTAGAGGAAAAAACTAACTACAATAAATAAAGTCTAACTAACGACTAATTTTACACTACAATGCAGTAATTTTTACAGGAAAATAACAGTAAATAACAGTAATAATAAAGAAGCTTATACGACCTGAGCCAGTAGAACAACCTCGCAGCAGAAGCAGCAAACGAGATCTGGGTATCTAGCGCCAGGCATCATGGGATATAGAGGGGTCTTGAGCCAGTAAGCAGCTCTCGAGCATTTGAAGATGGCCAACCAGCAAGAATAGAAGGCGAGATAGACAACTTAACATCTAGAGTTATAGGGACACAACTTAGATTTATTTTTAAAAGAAATAAAAATTTGAAAGATATTCTATGTCAACAACGTATGCATTTTAAAAATCCAGGCATCAAGAATAAGGGAACTTATCCATGCCCACATTGTAAATCCTGTAAGCACATTTTACAAGGATACTTTATACACCCCAGGACCAACAAGAAGTACTTTTTGAATATGTATGCTGACTGTAATACACAAAATGTTGTCTATATTGCAAATTGTCAACAGTGTACTGCATATTATGTAGGAAAAGCAAATTGAAGACTTAAAGGTATAATTTTTAAGCATCTATCAGATATAAGGTTAAGAAAAGAACATAATGCACTGTACAAGCATATAGAATTGCATAGTGATCATGTATTTGCCTTTATGGTTATATGTGTTGTAAATAGAAGTCAAAGAATGGGTGACTTGTATAATGAAACTAAATACAAAGAGATGCAATGGATTCTTAGACTGGGAGCTGACAAAGTCCCAGGATTAAATAGTGTTGTCCCTTTAAAGCCAGCTCTAGCAAAAAGGAGGGCAAACTATTGATATTCATTGGTTGTGATGTACTATATCAGATACTATGGTTTTACTAGTGTCTTATCATCTGATGAAGGGATTTACCCGAAGGCGCTTATGATACTGCTTTTATTGTTTTAATAAAGTGAAGTTGCTTCATATACAGCATGGTAGTACTTGCCTTACTTTTGGATTTACTATTTGGATTTTTTGGCAGTACTTTCAGAGGAGGAGTCCTTTACTTTTCATTCTTTACATTGTTTGGAGGTTTTCTCAATTATACCTGGGTGCGCAATTGTGTCAAAACCCTAGGCCAGATCATTATTGGCAGTATGCACTGTCTTACCTTCATCCAGACCGATGACAAGGAATCAGTGGAGAAGACAACATCACACATCACCTATGGCATGACTCAGCACATACACCTTCCTGATATGGTTGAATGCACAGTTCATCACACCCTCTACATGGCCTATGTTCCCATAAAAAGGTGTACTTCAACATGCATCCACCTGAGTTGGGGGGACAGCACCTGTTGTATGCAAGTATAGCAACATCCTGATTCTCCTTGACAGTGAGATAGACAAATACATCATCATGGACCTCTTCTATATGTACACCAATAATATTCCACATGTATGCAACAGACCTTTGTGAGTTGCTAATGTTACAGCAGGTCCATTACATCTGATACATGTCCTCAAAGAGGTCATTGAGGGCATGCATGATGACAACAGTATCATCTTGTGGAAATTGAACAGGTCAAGACATTTGACACACATCCACACTGAGGTATTCAATCAACACTGTCATATGTGGCCATAAACAGTTATAACAGCAAATGGGTGTACCACTGTATGACATGCGTTGCATCTCACTATGATGAAATGTGTGATAGGACATATATCTCAGGTCCAGTGATCAGGTCTGTACATCCATCAGGGGTGTCCTCTAGGCCCTTTCCTGCCCAGTAGTTAAGTGCACACCTCTCAACTGCACAGATTTTCATGGAATATCCAGATTTATGCCCCATATTTCTGGTCCATTTTGCATAAAATTGTGTTTTTTTGGCAAATCATTGAGGATTGAAGTCCGAAAATAATGACAGACATTTGAATTTCAGACTTCATACATTCAGAAAATTCATTCTAATGCAAAGCCTGCTATTCTATCAATGTACTACATTTGTAAGAGCAATATTTAAAAAGTGTCCTTATTTTTGGGCCTTTGTCCTCCCATCATTGATGTCTTTGTCCAGATTTCTTGATATAAGAGGTTAAGAGGTATGGTTAAGTGATGGACATCACATATGGCATGCACATGCTGTGTCCAAACAGCTGCCTGAAGTACTACAGCTTGTGGGCAATCATTGACTCCAACTGTGATATTGGTATAATACAGACAGTATCAACGCATACCGAAAAATGCTGTCACAGGTATGACAACAGCTGCATTGACAAGAAACATGGAGGGATTTGTTGAATCATGAAACAGACACACTACCCAAATAAATGTGGACATCACACCCTATAAAAAGACCAATAGGTATGCAACCTGTGTCCTGGGGTAGAAAGTAATAGGTACATCGACCAGCATGTGGTTACAGTGCTGACTAATCCCTTGAATGTAACACAAGTACTGGGTATGTGAAGGACATACACATCAGAGGCCATAAAATCTTCATTGTTCCAGCCTTCATCACACCAATAACTGTGTACAATGCACCCTTCTTCATGTACCTCCCTACACATCTTCCAGTGATATGTAACTGAAGTGTACCACCGTTGTCACAATCCACTGTCACATAGCTTATTGCCCATTCCTAAGTATTCTTTCTGTGGAATATACATGACTGTCTTGTAGTGTGGAACAGCAATCAAGTTGTTACACCAGATGCATGTGTTCTACCTTTTCTACTTATTCACATACTACATACATAGGTGTTTGATAACATTAATGACATGTTTCTCTTCCATGACAGCATAGCTTATGTTTTATATATATATATATATATATATATATATATATATATATATATATATATATACATATACACCATGCACACAAGGCAACTAACCTGCATTGCCCATACTGTCGCATACAGGTATAACAGTGTCACTCCTAACACCTCCTGCAGATATCACAGTGCCAGGACAGTGCCCATGGTTACCCTCATGGAGTCTGGAATGGATGTATCATAATAGTTGTTCAGGTGAATGTGTGCAGGCTCATCTTTTATCACTCCACATCACATATGTTATGTCAGAGGTGTGGGATTAGTGGTGGTGTTATTGTCCATGATTTTGGTTGATTATTGTAATGTTTTCCATGATGCTTTACCTGTGGCCACCTTGCTGAAGACCTGTACTGAGATTACAGTCATATACAGGCATATCAGTTTGCACAGCTTCACAATATGCACCCTAACCACATTGTATGTCAGATCCCTGATAGATGTCTTCTGTATTATTGATGTCAGGATGGGTATCTCACACACACACATCCTCCCCATGTTATGTCACCTTGTGTGACAGTCACAGACAACACATTTTCACTGTATGGTCCGTACTGTGCCATACAGATGTCTGATTGGTGTTGCTGCTACAAACACCTTCCATTGACATGCCCTCCTACGCTGTATGTCAGGGAGTTTCACCTGATCTTTTTCCCTGTGTTCATTCCTACAATTTATCTGTGTGTCCCTATTCAGTAGATACACTTCACCTGAGTGAACATTTTACATGGCAGGTTCATCGCCTGTTACAGATCATTAACATAGCTTCAGTACAGAATTCCAGGAATGGGATATCACAATAGTCTGCACTGTAGGTACACTGTCCTGTACTGTGCTTGGACCATATACTTCACATTCATACCTATCAACTGCCCAGGTATTCCCAGGATGTCCAGATGTTTTCCTTATCAGATTTGTGACTTTCTGCCATATCACTGGAATGATCTCTGCACTGATGTGACTCAATATTACATACATTTGAGTGCATGCCTCTCAACTGTCCTGATTTGTGCAGAATGTTCAGATTTTGTCTCATATTTCTGATCTTTTCCTCATAACATTTTTGTTTTCTGACAAATCATTGGCATGGCATTGCAGAGTAAAGTCAGAAACTGATGGCTAGCATTTGAGTTTCAAACTTCATGCGCTTCAGACAGACCATGGTAATGCACAACCTATTTATTCGATCAACATTCTATGTTTAGAAGTGCAATATTAAATATCTGTCTATATTTTTAGACCTTTGTCCCCCTATTATGTATGCATTTGTCCACATATCTCGCTTAAAGAGGTTGACAGGTATGTTTGAGTTTCATTCTACCATATATCTATGTGACAGCTATGGCAGATATGTGCCTATTTCTGGTTAAATGTCCCCACATTATGTTGACATTTATAGAGATATGCTGCAGTAACAGATTCACAGCTACAGTATCTGTGAAGCTCTCGTGGTCATTGCGGTATTCTGCTCAAATCCGCCGAACATAGGTGCTCTGTTATACATGAAATTGATATCAACATTCACTTACATAGTTTCCTGGCCAGCAAGACTGTTGCAAGCCATGAAACCTAGCTTAGGCATGCCATGCATCATTAATATGCATCGCACACTGTTGTGCAAACATGTACACTCCATATAGGCTCTGTGTGCAGTGCAAAGAACACATGAGGAAGAAGAAAAGAAGATGAGCAGGGAGAAGTAATACTCGTTTAATAGCTAAATAACATGTCCACATGTTAATCTGATTTTTTGTAGTAGTTATTTGCCCCAGAGGAAACATAGTCCAGAAGACCTAAGGCAGCACTTTCACTTGTATCTTAACCTGCTTCAGTAAAGTATTGTTGAAACTTATTTACTGAATTCAGCTGGTTAGGAAGGAGAAATGTCATTAGACTGAGATGGCTTATTTATTTTATTTTTTTCATAATATCTGTGTAGTCATTGAAGAGAGGAATGACTAATATTGTATGTGAAGTTAACCATCAACTGTCCAGAATTTCATTTTATTTGAAATTTGTTAACTGGTTTTGACTGCTCCTTTGTAAAAGGTTTGATGTTCAGCCATTAGAGTGGCATGTGGCATGCTTGTTATTGTTTGGGAAAATGCATATTGATGTAAAATCTACTGTTGGGTTAACTTTGTAAGTGAATTTGAATAATATTTAAAAATTGCTCCTGACTTTGGGTGTCTGTCTGTCCCCATATTATTTTTTACTTTGTACTTCTTGAACAAAGAAGATGAGAGGTATGCGTGAAGAAAATATTAATAATTAAGTCATGAAGGTGACTTTAAATATTCCTTCCACAGCAAAAAAAAAATCAAATGTCTGTTATGATCTACATCTTACATTGTATGCAATATGAAAAATACATTAATTAAGGAGAATCATGCCTGTATTTCTTATATATATATATATATATATAAGATAGGTAGAAGCATGGCACTTTCACCATTCTAACATAGTTTTTGTGTAAATAGTGCATTTTAAGTTGTCAAAAAGACTTACAAAGGTGAAGTAAGACACAGGAAATGGCTTACTAAATTAATGAGGGTCATGAGTATGAGACAACAGTCTGTGCATTGCATGATTCCTGAATGGCTTCTGCTTTGCCTGTCTTGAGTTAAATGAGGCAAAGGCTTCAGTATGTAGGGGAGAAACGTGGTTGAATATTCAATCCATTCAAAGAACTGCAAAACACATTTTCACAGGGGACACCTCCCCTGCACTCCACAACTCCTTACTTAGATATTGTAGCTCCAAGGTTAGAACTGCTGATAAAACAGAGAAGACAACACAGAGTATATCACTGCTAACATGGAAATAGACATTTCACCAACAGTGATTCTGAATGTCAAGCAACAAATAATAACTGAACATTGGTGAATTAAAATCATCAAGTTTAGCCCTTATCCAGTACTGAATGGCAAATGGAAATTTTCACAAACAACAAATTATACATGTAATAAATTTCAATGGAGCCACGGAAAAGTTAAAAAACAGATAGGTGATTTTAAAAGAGAGAAAAAAACATAACTAAGGAAAATAAGGTACATATGAATCAAAGCTGAAACCAGACTTGCTACACCAAGAAAATATGAGCTATAGTAAAGAAACATTTATGTAACACAGAAGTAGCAAAATGACCACACACACACACACACACACACACACACACACACACACACACACACACACACACACACACACACACACACACACACACACGATGCATTGTGTTTGTGTGTGTGTGTGTGTGTGTGTGTGTGTGTGTGTGTGTGTGTGTGTGTGTGTGTGTGTGTGTGTGTGTGGGCATGCTTATGTGTGTTTGGAATTGTGTGTGTGCCTGTGTAATACATGGTCTAGTCAGGAAGGAATGCGTTTCCTGAGAGTAAGTGAAACAGAAAAGCTATTTCGTGTTACATTCCTTAATCCTGCAGTACAAGATACTTCAATGAATTCACAAACCAGACAGCTCCTATTCATTTTATGACATTTCTAATGATTGCTTTGCCCCTTTCACTTCAGCGAGTTATGTTAATTGCCTCCATTTTTATTGAAAATGGATTTAAGTAGTTTGAATGAAGTGCAGTAAGCAGTTTTCACATTTTCTGTTGAGGTACTTCATAAGTTATTTATTTATTTATTTATTTAATTACCTTTGTTAACCGGGTAGTCTCCAACTGGCTTGGAAACCCGTTTTCAGCGGAGACCCGGGGAGAAAACCTCCATAACAGAACACATTATAATCTCTTGAAACACCAATTATTATTTTATGTAATTTTTCAGTGTACTTTTGTTTATATTAGGTTGTGTTAGTTTTGGTTCTACTATATGTGCTTGCATATTTGTAGCTTGTGACACATTTGTTGACTGCCAGTTGCTCTAAATGGCAAGAGCCCTAACTCCCATTACATTCTTCTGTTATTATCTAACCCTTTCACTACCTGACCCACCTGGATTACAAAGCCCTACAAAGCCATAATTTTAAACTTAAAACTCCCACCATTCCCTAACCCAAACCATAATACTGCCCTCCTGCTGTAAGGTCCCTGCTTGCTCCCTAAGCATAAAATTCCACCCTCCTTCATCAACCGAATATCCCCAATCACTCCCCATGCGTAAACCTCAACTCCCACTTCCTAACCCTAAAATTTTATTCCTGAACTTTTACCTTAAACTTTCCACCTACTTCCTAACACTAAACTCTCCTCCATAAAAGTAAAACTCCTCTCCAACTCTCTAACCCTAAAGTCCATGATAACCACCTAACATTACATTTCTTTCCCACTCCATACCTCTAAAATTCATCTTCCATTCCCTGGACCTATATTCCACTCCTCTTCACTGACCAATGCTGAAAACCACACTCCCATCCCCTCTCAATCCCTCCATGTGGCCATTGCACTAACCTTTTTTGAATGTGTATGTTGTGTTTGAATGAGGTGTGTAGCAAGCTTCATGCTTTACACAAACATGTAGTCGAGTATGAATGTGAATGGCTTATCATGTGAGCAACACAATGACATAGTCCCTAGCTGGGAGACATCAGCCTTCATGCACCTGGGACAGGGCTGCTTGAAGGAAATGCATTAGTTTATAGTTTAGTTATATTTTTATGTTGTGTTATGTTATGTTATGTTATGTTATGTTATGTTATGTTATTTATTTATTTAGGTTGGAAGTAGGTCTATTTTGTCTACACTTATGTTTTCCCATTGGTTAGTTGCAGTCAGCGTGCATTATTTGGTGGAATTAATTAGGTGAATGTTATTGTTTTAAAAGGATGCATATGCACATTTTTTGTCCATGCAGTATTCTGGTTAACTTTTCTTAAAATGAAATGAAAGGAAGGTTGCAGTGTATGTTTTACTCTTTTATTTTATTTTTCTATTTTCTTTTGGTGCATGTGCAGATTATAATTTGTGGGGGGGGGTTCTATGGTGTATATAGACTATGTATCTGTGCTTTGCTGGGCAGTATATACATTTGACTGGTGTACATGAACTGTTAACGCTGCACCAGAAATATAAGTACATGTTTGGTGATTTGCAATGTAAAAAAAAATTGATCTGCATAATATATGTAATACACCAGATGCATGTCTTTATCATGCTCTTTATCTTAAGATTACCATTCAAGTAAATATTATTTATAATATGTGTCACATCAGGTAGTACACTTGTCTTTGGTTCAGAAATCTATGTGTTCTTTTCTCGCACCACATAGATGTATTGCTGGCAGTGCAATGCAGACTAGGGGTGTTGCACTTCAGATGAGATGTTAAACCAAGGTTCTATCTGCCTAAGATGGTAGTAGCTCAGTGGATGTAAAAAATCCTATTCCATCTATTGAAAGGAGGTAGGGAAATTCCCTAATCTCCTAGCCAAATTTCCGATAGTGGTATAAATACCATGTCAGGTCTCCCCTGAATAGAACCCATGTGCCCTGTAGAAT
>NC_056726.1:1188602732-1188640232 GCF_019279795.1 Protopterus annectens
CATCATAGCTGGGCATTTCAACACAGATCGGTCAACTTGTTCCTCAGACAGTCCCTCAAACTTTATAAACCTCCATGGTTTCTGTCATTTAAACTCTTACCAGGTGTGACACATACAGCAAAAAGCAATCAATCATAGACAGAATCCTAACAAATAAAGCCACCCTCTGTCACCAATCAGGATGTCTCCCACACAACCTAAGTGATCACCTGCCCACCTGCATGTTAAGACACTGCATGCTTCCCCAAAATACACTGTTTACAACCATATATACAAAAGATAAGTGCTTATTTTCAACTGTTTGCTGCACTTCTGATTAACTAAAACAATATTTGCTGCATATCTGTTTAAACTGTGCAACTGTTTTTTTAGGTTTAGTGACTTCAGTCCTTGCCTCTGTTCTGATCTTGTCACTCACCCACCTGCCCAACTGTTGTTGTGGTATTAAAGTTTTGTGGCTTTTGATTTGCCCACCTCTACTATAAATTTGATATTGGATACTTCCCCCATTCCCATTACATAAACTCATTCTACTGAGTACAGTGAGATCAGTTGTGAAGGCCCACCCCTTTAGCTTTTTAACCTTGAATTCTCTTGTGTCTCCTCACTTTCTACTTAAAAAATATTGTGCCTCTTCTGACATCATTTTGCTGCTTGTGCTTAGGTGTTCAACTGCATTTAGCTTGCCGTACTTATTACTGCTTGTTGCTAGCCTTATTAAATTGATGACAGTATTCTACCAAATTGCTAATTTATTTGAGCTGTTTTTAACTGTTGTGATTGTGAGCTAATTTAACACATTTGCACTGTTTTAAAACAATTTACTAATTAACTGTATCTCATTGCTGTTTAACTGTATTTCATTGCTATTTACTACAATTCATTACTGTTTAACTGCATTTTACTGCATTTCATTACTGTTTAACTGTATTTTTTCATACTGTGAGTTCTGTTTTAGTCTGTAAGTGGTTAATCTGTGCATTTTGTGAATTTTACTGTGTTCTTAACCCTTAATTTGAGTAGCAGAGTCTGGATACAGGTTTGCTGCATCCAGAGCTGCAGCTGCACTGCTTTTAACTCATTGTGAGATATTCCAGCTACAAATTTTCCCTTCGTAGCACTTGTGTGATCACCTAGTAGTTCTACTCTTAAACCTTCCAGTCTTTACACTCTTAGCTCTCTCTGGCTTCTCTCCCTCAGTTTCTGACAAATACAGATGGACAATTTCCTACATTTTCTCCTGCCATTCTGGTTGATATGGGCATCCTGAGACAGTGTAGCAACTGCTTCATGTACACGAACAACCCTCTACTACTACCACCTAGGAACACAATTGGTGAGAGATGCAATTACATTAAGAACCTAGAGTCAATGCTCTCTCCCTCACAAGCCAGTATATCTGGCTCTGAGAAGGTTGTCAATGCAAACACCACACACACCTACACAGCAAACACTCACATATGCAAAGGTCCTCAACAAAAATATACCCAAACAAAAGAGACCTCTGAGGCAAAATCACACAAATTCCACTGCCCACCACACCACACACCACACATAATCCATACACCTATGTCTCATAGCCACTAAGGCCTAAACATGAACCCCACATATTAGTCATAGGAGACTCCATTGTGAGACACACAGATGTGCCCCTCACCAGGCTGGATAAGGAAAAAATCACGGTTAGTTGTTTGTCAGGTGCCGGAATCCGCCATATCACCCATGCACTCAAGTCTCTCACCAACAGGTACTGTTATGACTTTGTTATAGTCCATGTTGGTGTAAAGGACTTGAGATGTACCTCCTTGGACTATATGAAGAGAGACATGATGGAGCTTGCTGAATATGTGTCCTAGGCAGATATGTCCCTAGCCTTAAGCAGCATTCTACCATCACCCAGAATGATGCCTCAATACAAACAGAAAATGCCAAGCAAAACCACAGCTGGTAACAGGCAGAAAGGTAAGTCTCAACAGTTGTAAAATCCACAAGTTTTATTAAAAGTTAGTGCTTTCGCAGTGTTCACCACCGCTTCATCAGACAAAAAAGTAAAGCAAATGAACTTCTTTTATATTAGATTCAGTATCAGTTAACACGACAATGCCGAATCCTAATTGATCCACATGGCATCTGCTTTTAAAGCAACAGTGTCTAAAAACTGCACATAAAAAATAACAGTAAAAATACCAAGATGTAGAATAGTACAATTATCTACTTTTCTTTGCTTTACTTTTTTCAGGGGCCCAGAGAAGTAAATATTGTGGGAAAAAATTTCCAGGGAATTATTATGGCTAGGCTTGCATAGGCCTTAGGGCCGATAGCCTAGTACCAACCTATGAACCTAATACTAGTTTTAGGGGTACATGGTCATTCATATCCATTCCCCTGTGCACTCCTAACCTTAAAGTCCACTGTAATTCTGCATTTCCAGTCATATTTACTAACCGTCCCCTCATACTCACATTCACAACTTGTAAAACTAGGAATACAAATGTATTTGTGTTGCCATTTGTTAGTGCATGTTTTGCTAAAGCACTACAATCATTCCCTCTGCTCATGCAATAGAAATGATCCCTCACTCTCTCTTTCAGTTTCTGGTTGGTTTTGACTATATAAAATTTGAAACATGAAACACAATGTGCTGTATAAATAACATTATATGTGTTGCAGTCTGCTGAAACCTTAAGTTTCCATAAATGGCCTGTCTCTGGATGCTTAAAGTACATAGACTGATCAAGATAGTCACAATATGCACACTCCTGACATTTATGTGTACCCCATTGCCTCTCCCATAGATTATGATATTTGTGTCTTTCGGCTTTTCCCGGTTTGGGGTCGCCACAGCGGAACTCCGGTCGCTAATGATCTAAAATAATATAAATGCTGTTTAAGATTTTTCTTATTTTTATACACGAAAACAGGTTGCTGGCTTACCAGCTCTTTTTCCTTCTCATCAGTGTGTAAAATGTGTCAGTTACTTCTAGCCACTACCCTAATCCCATTCACCTCTGTCATATAGGTACTAACCATGGGCATTTTCACAGATCTACTTTCAGCATACTTAGCTATATCATTTCGTTGTGAGAAATAGGGCTTGGCCCTCCCTCATCTTTCCTTATTTACTACACTATATGCCTTGTCAATTTCCACAGGCCCTGTGTGGAGTCTGCTCTGATTTTCTCCCATTTTACAAAAACATGTGTCTGGAGTTTTTGATCCCTGGCCTCTGCTGAAAATTGGCTTTGTTCCAAGTCAGACTTTCCTGATTAACAAGTGTTAAATAAAAATGACAGGCATTTGAATTTCAGACTTCACATTCTTCAGAAAATACATGGTAAAACAAAACCTTTTATTCTAGCAATTGTGTAAGTTTATAAGATGAATATTTAAAAATGTTTCCCTATTTTTGGGGCTGTATTCCACCATTGTTGGCATCATCCAGGTTTTTTGTGCTATGAGGTTGAGAGCTATGGTAAGAACTGAATTCACTGAATTTGTTTGTGGGCTGCATTACCCCATTATTAGCTTTGTCCAAGTGTTTTTTGCTAAGAGGTTGAGAGCTATAGTGAGAACTGAATTCACTGAATTTGTTTGGGGGCTGTATTCCCCCATTATTAGCTTTGTCCACGTGTTCACTATATCACAGCCATTTAAGTTTCAATCTTCTTCTCTTTCAAGAAGCAGCTGATTTGGCATATTGGTATGTTGCTCTAAATTTTTTTGCACAGGGTCCTGGGTCCAAGACTTGGCAGTGACATGCATGGTGTTAACACAGCATTGTATTCTAGCAACTTTCCAAGATTATACAAGTAATGTTTAAAATGTGTCCCTGGTTTTTAGGCTTTTGTTCCCCCAATATATTTTGGCTTTTTTCAGATTTCTTGTGCTTCAAAGTTGAGAGATACAGTTGAGTGTCGAGTGTATTTTACAAGGAGCTGAGAGCTTCAGGGGAAGACACGTTTAGTGCTGCTTATGGTGAGTCTGCTTGCTTTGTTAAAAGCACAACAGGTAGTGTACTTGCATTTAATGCAGAAGGCTGTGGGTTCTACTCCCACAGTATGTAGATGCATTGCTGATACTACACTGTGTTATACTTTTAAAGGGGGTGGATAGTGCAGTCCTGCAAATGTCCTCTTTGGTGAAGATACCTAGTAACTATGAACCTGTTATCAGTTTGCCATCCATTCCCTATTGCAATATTACTAGCTTATCATTTTTGAATGTAACATAGGCAATTTATTCCTCAAGGACAACAGGCACTTTATTTGTAGATGAAAAATGCAATATACAGTTGTTTGCTAGCTGCAACCTCTTCATCAGTTACAGATCTCTTTAATGTGGAATTATTTAGATGACTTTTACTTCTGCAGAGACTGTGCATATTTACTGATACTGGTGGATTGTAGAAATTTGAGTAGACTTTTATAATGGAAATGTTCTGAATTGGACAGTTTTGTCATTATTGGTGCATGCATTTTGTTTCATTGTTCAAATGTTCAAAACAATACCTTTAAAACACCCTTTAATAACTGTACTGTATTATACAAGGAATATAATTTAATACAATCAGGAAGTTGTCTCAAAGAACACATGTATGTTTCATGTGCAAGGGACCTATGATTTTAAAACGGCCCAAAGTTAATCTTTATCTGCCACTGGCCAAATGTATTTTCATTGAATGTGGGTTTCAATGCTGTTTCAATGAATGTGAGTTTCAAGGGCAGAGAAATTTTAATGTTAAGTCTATTTTCATTGTGTGTGCATTGCTTTGTTTAGCAGATGTCTATTAGTGTTTCTGCTGTAAAATGCAAAATAAAACTTTCAAATGAAATCCAAATAATCATAGAAGTATGCGCATTACAATGTTTATGGTAAATGGGGTGAAATAGCCAAATAATGGGACACTGTAATGGCTGCAGGGGGGAGGCTCCATTCGACCATGATTTTGTGAGGGGGAAGGGTGGCAAACTCAAAGACAGCCCTGGCTGAACCATACCTCTCAACTGTCCAGATTTTTGCAGAATGAATAGATTTTTGCTTCTTATTTTTGATTTATTCTTCATAAAATTTGTGGTTTTCTGGCAAATCATTTAGGAATTAAGTTACTAAATTATGACAGACATTGAGTTTCAGACTTCATAACCTTCAGTAAAATGCATGCTAAAGCAAGACATGTTATTCTATCAACTGTCTAAGTTTATACAAGAGCAATTTTTAGTACTGACTGTATGTTCCCCCAATATATTTGGCCTTGTTCAGATTTCCTGCATTACGAGGTCAAAAGGCATGTGCAGATAAATCGCTTTATAGAATTAGGCATATCCAAACCTCTGAACTGTCTCTGGTTTTGGCTCAAAATGTTGCTCGTCCCCTAATAATCCCTCTGCAGAATGGCAATTTTGGAAGAAAACGTGGAGGGTTTACAATTAATAAATAACTGTAATAATCAGAGTTATAGATTACTTTTATTTCAGCAATGCATGTAGATTATCTTATTTTGTCAGCTGCTCAAGTTAACAGTAATAATATTAAAAAAGTGTCCCTTCTTTGACAGGTTCCCAGTTATATTGTGTGGCTATTTAATATTTCTGCATCATGTTTGGTCCATTTTTCATAAAATTGTGTTTTTTTTGGCAAATTAGCGGCAAATCATTAAAGATTGAAGTTAGAAAATAATGACAGATGTTTGAGTTTCAGATTTCATACCCTTCAGAAAATTTATGCGAATGCAAAACCTACTATTCTATTATCTTTATAAGTTTATAAGAGCAATATTTAAAAACTGTCCTTATTTTGCGCCTTTGTCCCACTTTTGTGTATGGCTTTGTCCAGATTTCTTGCTCTGAGGTTGAGAGGTGGGACAAATGTGTCAGGGCCATCACCATCAACCAGAGACATTTCAAATTGTGACATACTTGTTGCACCCCACTCCCCCATGTAGTGACTCTGGATGAGTCCAAGTAAGGCAAGGAGCAGTCATGCAGTGTAAGTGTGCAGAGTATCCCCCCATCCAAGGTAGACACAAGTACTACAGTGGCTTTTCATCTGTCCTTGATTTTGCAGAATGTTCTGGTTTTCTGTCATATTTTTATACTGTTGATTTATGCTTCTTATTATTCAGAAAATGATTTCTGTTTCATTGCCTGCTGCTCTGTGTTTAAGTAGCAATGCTTTAATGACCACCCGGCAAGCTTGTCTGAGATTGTAAGATGCAAGTAAGCTTTAATAAGCATACTGTTAAAGAATTACCAACATTGAAAGCCTTTTTGTTGTTGACATGCAGAGAATATTTACATAACTAGATAACGTATAAGCCTTAGGTACTGAAATGCATATGACAGTATTTGTAATAAAGGACAGGATTACAGTATTTTCATTTGTTGGAGACTAGCAGTCATCTTTGCAGGCTTTACCCATAAACTAAACAGAATGCCAATCTATCATGTGTGGTCCATAACCTGTGCAGTAATCCTTTAAGCAATTTGTCTTGAGCTTGTTTCTTGTTTGCTGTTCATTTTTTTTTACTTTGATCATGTTTTCCCCATGAAACAAGTAGATAGGTGTTGTCTGGCAGCAGGTGTTTTTTGGATAAGAAACATTTTTTCAAGTGGGTGTATCACAGAGATTGCTACTTTCAGCATGTTGCTTGGTACTTTTATAAAGCTGAATATAAATTGTAATTAGAACTGCAGTGCAAGGAGAAGTGTTTTGAGTTGAGTGCTGCTTGTTTTTTTCTATACTTGAGTTTGACTGGCATCCCAGTAATGTATTTAAAAGTAATTTATTTTTTCATGCCTCACAACCTTTTTGTTTCCATCTAGATATTAAGTAAGCTGTCATGTAGCCAATGCATTGAATTTTTTTTTTGTTCTACACTTCATTTTATCCTGATTTGCCTCTCATAGTGACAATTTGGCACCCAGGGCAATGTATTTAATTAAAGTTCCAGTTTTTATGGTTTTCAGCATAGCACCACCCCTTTATAGATGGCCATACCCTTTTCCCATTGGCCCCACCCATTCAGCTGTCTCCTGCAGCCCTCCTTTGATTTGACGTCACCAGCCACCACTGTAAATATGACTGAAAATGCAGAATTACAGTGGATTTTAAGGTTAGGAGCACACAGGGGAATGGGTCTGAATGACCATGTACCCCTAAAACCAGTATTAAAAGCAAAGAAAAGTAGATAAATGTACTATTCTGCATCTTGGTATTTTTACTGTTATTTTTTATGTGCAGTTTTTAGATACTTTTGCTTTAAAAGCAGATGCCATGTGGATCAATTAGGATTCTGCATTGTTGTGTTAATTGGTACTGAAATCTAGTATAAAAGAAGTTCATTTCCTTTATTTTTTGTCTGATGAAGATGTGGTGAACACTGCGAAAGAGCAAACATTTAATAAAACTTGTGGATTTCACAACTGTTGAGCCTTGCCTTTCTGCCTGTTACCAGCTGTGGTTTTGCTTGGAATTCTGCTTGGGTTTGCTGCTGGAACACACTCACTGCTTTTGGGTTTTCTTGCTACAAACAGAAAATGATTGACTTTAACAATTGGCTTAGTTTCTGGTGTCATTCCCAGAGTATCCAGTACCTGACAGCCTGGGAAGACATGATTAACAAACCACTATGCTTTGCCAGAGATGTCCTGCATCTGTGTCCCTTGGGATCCAGGCTCCTGGAAAAGGCTCTTGCCTTACCTATACTGCCTTTTTAGGCAATGCCCTGAGGTCAAAAGTACCAACATGAAAACGCAAATTAAAGGTTATGCTGCTAAACACTATGAGACTAATCATAAAACTGCACTCATTGCAAGCATTCTTAACCCTGGAATATTCTGACATTTGTGCAGTCACAGAAACCTTGTTCAAAGCTGCGGAGATCACCCCAGCCATACCAGGTTACTCATCCTATCATACATTCAGACCCCAAACTGTGGGCAGAAAAGAAAAAAGAGGTGGAGATGCAATATACATAAAAGACATACACACCTTCAGGCTGGTCAAACAGTATTATGCACAGGAGACATTCCAGGTGCAGTTAACCATTGACAAGACCCTATTCAAATCATAGCTAGCTACAGGCCCCCAACTTTGACTCAAGATACCCACTCCACCTATCTGGACCTCTTCAAATCTATCAAGATTCAACCCTTAAGCTTTACCCTGATCCTGGGTGACTTTAGCTATCCAACCATAGATTGGAAGAACTGCTCATGCCAAAATAAAAATGCCCAGAGATTCCTTGATTTCATCAATGCAAATGCCTTGGACAAGCTGGTCGACACCCCCCAAGAGGTGAAAATATCTTGGACTTGGTATTAATTAACATGAGTAACCACTGCAATATCCCTACAGTGTCATCCTCCCTGGTACGATCTGACCACAAAGAGGTCATGTTCAAAGTCACCATCTCCCCTGACCCCCCACAGCTAGAGTCAAACAAAAACCTTCTCCAAAGCTGACTGCAACCTCTTGAGGGAAGGTATAAACAGCTTCACAACCCCACCCCAACCCCTTCCATAAGAATTGGCACATATGTCCAAACCTACACCAAATTACTATAAAAACATCTATATAGCTGCATAGAAACAGGAATACCTGACAGGACAAAATCCTCCTCCTCAAGGAAGAGTAGACCTGTCTAGTGGACATCTGCAATAAATAAACTCTATAATAAGAGGAAAGAATTGCTGTCCAGGACCAAGAAGGAGCAGATGCCTAACTGGAAGCAATCTCTTCTTGAATAAGCAAATAAGAGCACTAGTGAAATCCTCCAAAGCAAACTTTGAGTCCAAGCTGGCCACATCTACTAAAGACAGTCATAAGGCCTTTTTCACATATGTCCAAAATCTCAAAGGAATCTCTCAGATCTGCTCAGAACTGGTGGTCAAAGACACCACATACACAAACACCAAAGATATAGCCAACCTGCTGGCAGACAGGTTCAGTGAAAACTTCACCCCTCTGTACACCCATCAGTAAATCAGAACATCTCCAGGACCTTCCACCCCTTATATGTTGGGAGGAAGTCATCACTGCCCTCTCAAAGGCAAAAATGACAGTCTCCATAGGTCCCGATAACATCGCAGGCTGCATCCTACAAGAACTGGCCATATCTACTAAAGACAGTCATAAAGTCTTTTTCACATATGTCCATAATCTCAAAGAAAGCACTCAGATCTGCTCAAAACTGGTGGTCAAAGACACCACATACACAAACACCATAGATATAGCCAACCCACAGGAACTTACAGCACCATTAGGCACCCTACTCAGCTAAAGCCTGAGCATCGGCTTTAGCCAGCCAAGTGGAGGACAGCCACTGTCATCCCTTTGCACAAAAGTGTAGCATCCTCTGATCCAGAAAATTATAGACACTTCAGCCTAACTAGCCTGATCTACAAGGCCATGGAGTGGATTATCATGGGCATCATTAACAAGTACATTGGCAACCTCCAAACACACAATCCCACACAGTTTGGTTTCATCAAGGGGAGGTCATGCCTGCTAAATTTCTTCAACTTCTTTGAGACAGTCACCAAAGCCATGGATGAGGGGAAGATGGTGCACACTGCCTACCTTGACCTAGCCAAAGCCTTCAATACTATTTCCCACTTGGGTATAATAGATAAACTCTCTAAACTAGGCATCAGTATGTATGTTACCAGATAGGTAGCAAACTGGCTCACTGATAGAACCCCCCCCCCAGTCAAAATAGGGGAAGCCACCTCAAGTAGTAACAAGCAGTGTACCCTAGGGACTGGTCCTGGGGCCTTTGTTGTTTGGAATATACTTTTCTGAGGTGCAGGCCAAAACCAGTGGGCTATGGCTGACCAAGTTTGCAGATAACTACAAGCTGGGTGCTGTCATCAATTCCCCTAGTGATGTGGACAACCTCCAAGAAGGTCTCACCCAAACAAATGACTGGTGCCAGAAACATGGTCTCAAACCGAATGCCAAAAAATGCATCATCACCTCCTTTGGGGAGAGTGATGTCCCCACAAATTATCACATTAATAACAAGGTCCTAAGAATGCAATCAGTCATGAAGGACTTGGGTACCGAGGTTGATAGCAAGCTGTCTTTTGATCACCATATTGCCTCTATTGTATGGAAAGCTTTCTACATGGCCCACCTCATTAGTAATGGTACAGGACAAGGTGGTCATAACATCCCTGTATTCTTCGCTTATAAGACCCATTATTGAGTACAGTGCCCCTTTATGCATGTACCTCACAAAGCACATGCAGCAGCTGGAGATACCACAGAGGTTCCTCACGAGGAGAAACCAGGGCCTCAAACATCTACCCTACACAGATAGGCTAAAAGCCCTATCCTTCTGCTTAGTCTCATACAGACTCCTCAGAGGTGACCTCTGTCTGGCATACAAAGCAATGTCAGACCCCGCCTTGATGGGACTGCTGCATATCTGCAAGTCAAGCTCCACTCAAGTAACCCACATGTGTGACCTCAACCTGGTCTGTGACATCAATAGGACTTCCTGGCAGGACAGATTTGTGTCCCAGAGACTCCCTCTTGTGTGGAATAGACTCTCTCTCTCCAAGTCAAGCAGAGTACCTCATTAACCTTTTTTAAGTGCAACCTAGATAATTGGAAGGGGAACAGAACATACCCCTGGGATTCCACCTGTGTCCCTGCTGGACAGGGGCATCGGGTGCTGACTTGTTGGAACATGGGCTAAATTCTTGACTAGGCTTGTAAGGCCCTCAGGGCCAATAGCCTAGTAACTTCCTATGATCCTATGATCCTCTATTCACAACAAAAGGAACTTCTCCCCTGAAACCTTTAAAACTCTCTTGTGCCAGTGTGACTGGTCCCCAATAAAACACCTCCACCTAGACTTAACTGTTCAATATGTCAATGAACTAGTACCCCATAGAAAGATAGGCATAAAATCTAAGCCCATACCATGGTTTATCAATGACACAAAGAAAGCTCCTCAAAGAGAGAGATAGCACATGGTACCACTATCAGAAGACCAAAAAACAAACTTCCTTACTCACCTACTGTCTAATGCGGAACCAAGCCAAAAAACTAATTAAACCAAACAAAAAGCAATACTATACAATAATACAACAAAAGCATCCAAACTCCTCCCAGAAATTTGGGGAAGCCATCAATTACTAAAATCAGACCATTCTACAACCCCAACCACAACAAATCCCACTGAAAGATTAGCCTCACAGTTTAACATGCACTATCAACTCTATACTATCCCTCACTAAATAAAACACCAGTATCCCTCTGTCTGTCCCTAGCCCTACTGAACTGGAAACCTATCTCAAATTCTTCTCAATAAAACCAATACAAACTTGCACCATTAAAAAATTTCTATCTAAACTCAAACCCTGTTCCCTCACTGCTGACCAGCTTCCAAACGAATTCCTCAAACTAGCTGCAGACTTCTTCTGCTACCCTATATTCCTTCTAATCAATTGGACCATAACAGAACAATACAACGGCAAACTCTGGAAAGTCATCCATTTGCACAAAGGTGGCACTTCCACTGAATTCACAAATTACAGGCCAATCGTTATCCTCCAACCCATAGCTAAGATTCTGAAAAAAATGCAGACATACACAACTACTTGATCATCTTATAACCGGCAACCTCCTATCCACATCCCAACATGTTTTTAGCTGAAACATAGCACAGCTACAGCTCTGATCAGTTTTGTTAATTCATTTAACCAGTACAGAAAAAATGACCAAATTATCTCTTCCATTTTTCTTGATACATCAAAGGCTTTTGACACAGTATCCCATCAAAAACTTCTCAATGAACTAGCCTCCCTAAACCTATCCCCACCTTCCCTCTTCTGGTTTACCAGCTACTTATCCAACCATCAACAGGAAGTTAAGTGGCAAAATGAACTTTCTTCCCTATGATCCGTCTCAGTGGGTGTACCCCAAGGCTCAATTCTTGGTCCATTGCTATTCATCATTTTTATAAATAAACTCTGCATAGCTACACAACATACAACCATAGTTCAATATGCAGATTGCTCCTCCCTCATCTGTTCTGCTCCCTTTAAATCATAACTCCTCCAAAAAAAAACAACAGTCCTTCCTAGACATCGAAAAATACATCTCGTACTCCCAACTTGTACTCAACCCAAACAAAACAAACTTATGCCTTTACCAGTGGCAAAAACCTTCACCACCTTTCCCTTCACTATCTACGTATCAAATAAAATAATAATAGATCCATTCGAATTCACTAAACTCCTTGGGGTCGCAATTGACAACAATCTTAAATTTGACAAACAGCAGTAGCTATCAAAAAAGTAATTATCCAGTTAGTTTCACAGTATAGAATTAAGCCCTACCTTACAGATACTATGACAATCCATTTCCAGAACACACCTACTCTCAACCCTCCTATATGCCTCGTTAATACTGACAAATCTAAGAAAAACAGACTTAAACTGGAGTCCTGCTATAATAAAATAGCCAGATTTGCCCTTTTAGATCCCACCACTACACAGCATTACAACAACTAAAATGGTTGGAACTCCCTTATCTACTAACCTTTAACCATCTCACTCTATAGCATTCCACCCTTAATCACCCTAACAACTGCCCAGCTCTCCTGGACTTAATTCAGCCCCACACTAACTGTCGATTGCTAAGATCCTCAAATAAACTCCTACTGAAAGCAACTAAATCCAACAATAGCAATGGTGATTCCCTATACTGCAACAAAATACCTACATCCTGGAGCTCTATGACTCAGAATATACTCAATACCTCCTGATCCAAATTCAAACAACTACTTTGTGAACACTTAACCAACACATGGCTCTGCTCCTGCACTAAACCTGGAGAAATACACTTACCCTCATTATCTCTTTACCAAGCAATACCTGCAATATCCTCAACATCCCAGCTACCTCTGTACTCTAAATCTATTCACTTTCTCCCAACTACTCCCTTCTATTTCTGCATTCTAAAGCTACCTACATTCACCAAATTTCCACTTTTTCTGCCTAATTCTCCAAGTGGCTCCTTTCTTCTTCATCCTGCTGCTGTACTTCATCATCATCATCATAATCTTCTTTCGGCTGTTCCCGCTAGGGGTCGCCACAGTGGATCATCTGCTTCCATTTCTTCCTGTCCTCTGCATCTTGCTCTGTCACACCAACCACCTGCATGTCCTCTCTCACCACATCCATAAACCTTATCTTAGGCCTTCCTCTTTTCCTGTCACCTGGTAGCTTCATCCTTAGCATCTTTTCCCCAATATACTCAGCATCCCTCCTCAGCATATGTCCAAACCAATGTAATCTTGCCTCTCTGGCTTTTTCTCCAAATCTTTCAACCTGGGCTGACCCTCTAATATACTTATTCCTGATCCTGTCCACCTCTGTCACACCCAGTGCAAATCTTAACATCTTTAACTCTGCCACATCCAGCTGTAACTCCTGCCTTTTTATCAATGCCACTTTCTCCAACCCATATAACAGCTGGTCTCACTACCCTCTTGTAGACCTTTCCTTTCACTCTTACTGGTACTCGTCTATCACACATCACTCCTGACACTCTTCTCCACCCAATCCATCCTGCCTGTACTCTCTTCTTCACCTCTCTTCCACACTTACCATTACTCTGGACTATTGATCCCAAGTATTTAAACTCATCCACCTTCGCAACCTCTACTCCTTGCATCCTCACCATTCCTCTATCCTCCCTCACATTCACACACATATATTCTGTCTTAGTCCTACTGACCTTCATTCCTCTTCTCTCTGGAGTATATCTCCATCACTCCAGGGTCTCCTCCACCTGTTCCCTACTCTCACTACAGATCACAATGTCATCTGCAAACATCATAGCCCACGGGGACTCCTGTCTGATCTCGTCTGTCAACCTGTCCATCACCATTGCAAATAAGAAAGGGCTCGAGCTGATCCTTGATGTAATCCCACCTTCACCTTAAATGCATACATCACTCCCACTGCAGACCTCACCGATGTCACACTACCCTTGTACATATCCTGTACCACTCTTACATACTTCTCTGACACTCCCGACTTCCTCATACAATACCACAACTCCTCTCTAGGCACCGTGTCATATGCTTTCTATAAAGCTACAAAAACACAATGCAACTCCTTCTGAACTTCTCTGTACTTCTCCATCAACACTCTCAGAGCAAACATCGCATCTGTAGTTCTCTTTCCCGGCATGAAGCCATACTGCTGATCACTAATCATCACGTCCCCTTCTTAACCTAGCTTCCACTACTCTTTCCCATAACTTCATGCTGTGACTGATCAATTTAATCTCTCTGTAGTTACTACAGCTCTGCACATCACCCTTATTCTTACAAATCGGTACCAAAACACTTTTTCTCCATTCCTCAAGCATCCTTTCACTTTCCAAGATTTCATTAAACAATCTGGTTAGAAACTCCACTGCCATTTCACCTAAACCCTTCCATGCTTCCACAGGTATGTCATCTAGACCAACAGCCTTTCCATTCTTCATCCTCTTCATAGCTATCCTTACTTCCTCCTTGCTAATCCATTGCACTTCATGATTCACTATCCCCACATCATCCAACCTTGTCTCCCTCTAATTGTCTTCATTCATCAACCCCTCAAATTACTCCTTCCATCTGCTCAACACATTCTCCTTGCTTGTGAGTATGTTTCTCTCATTATCTGTTATCACCTTTATCTGCTGCACATCTTTCCTAGTTCGGTCCCTCTGTCTAGCCAATCGGTACAGGTCGTTTTCTCCCTCCTTAGTGTCCAACCTTTCATACAACTCTTCATATGCCTTATCCTTAGCCTTCATCACCTCTCTCTTTGCCATGCACCTCATCTCCTTATACTCCTGTCTGTACTTCATATTATGCCATATTACTGTCACTCAACAATCTCTATCCATACTATATTGTAGAAATGCAGCACTCTGGTGCACTGAAATTATTTGCCAAATGACATGGTGCCAGACTGATGTATACTTTCTCTGTTTCTGTGCAATGTACAACTCATATTGCCTAACCTTTTGCTCCTGCCACAGTTATTCCAATATTTAAACATTATATTGTTTTTCTACCACTGTAATTCTCATGTAAGTGTACTGCTATATTGTTCACATTGTAATATGTCTTAGTACTTTTTTTGCATGTATGTGCTGGAGCATTTCCCCCTGGGACTCCACTGAAAATGGGTCAACAGCCCAGTTGAACATTCCAGGTAAAGAAAAGTAAATAAAATAAAATAAGTAAATACGTCCTTGGCCACTTCTTGACAACAGTGGCTGCGTGCTAATGCACATTCCCTAATGTACTTGCCCTAGGGTACCTGTCCTGATGTATTTGCCCTAGTGTACTTGCCCTAGTATACTTTTATCAGGACTTCACAAGATACAAATTCCCTGAGTTTAAAAGTACACAAGAACTGAAGTCCAGAAAAATGTGCTTTGCTCTCTTTTTAACTGCATTATATTTGCGTAATGGATATTTGGCTTTGTGCTTCAGTATTGCAGTGCCCCTGCAGGGTGCATAATATTATTGCATTATGCTGAGTATGAGTATGTGTAGTCTGGTGAGAAAAGCAAAGGTTGTCACATTTGCAGTGTGTAATATTTGTGGTGGATATTTTTATTAGTAAGATCATAATTTTCTGTTAAACAGTGGTGAGCATCTACGTGCTTTTATTTTTTTTTGCTTTTTTCACAAGCTGCCCTTTAAAAATGTTTTTCGTATTGTGCAGGGGGTGGCAGCTTTGGAAGTCCAAGTAACTGTTCGAAAAGGTTTCTTTCCTAAAAACCTTTGATGAGAACTTATTGTTCTCTCTGTCTTTGAAAAGGGTCACATCCAAATAACTGATAGAATATTTTGAACTTTGAGATGTTAATTTAAAATACGTACATATTTCATTTAAATGACCACAAAGCCTTCAACGTCAACCTGATCATCCTTCCACAAAATAAAAATATCATCCAAATAGCAGAAGTATGTGTACCAGTGCTGTATATAACCCCTGCGTAATAAGAAAAACATTTTTAAAGGGCAGCTTGTGAGAGCAGCCAGAATGTGCTCAGACAGGAAGTTGTTTTTGTGTGAAATAGATTTGGTAACCAACATGTTTAAACTCAGAGGTTACCCAGATAAAATCCTTAACACGATTGTTAAAGAGATGGTAGCAGGTTGGGGTGACAAATATAAACCCCTGCTTGGAGTGGGGAGATGATTACAACATCTAGAGATGATAGAGATAATACAATGTTTAAAACAACTATGGTTATACAATTTGGTATAGGAGAAATGACAGTTAAGGCTATATTCAAAAAGAATTGGAACATATTTTGAGGGAACCCAGAGATTTATAAAATGTTGGGACAATCCCCAATGTTTGTTTATAGAACTGGTAAGGACATAAAGTATCTTATGGAGTGTACAACATTTAATTTCCCACTACACTGAAAGGCACGACTAAATGCAGCCGATGTAACCAATGTCCACATGTTTTGGACAATGATCATATACAATTAAAAGGTTTTAGGCACCATATCAGGCTACATAAGGACAATTGCAACACAGGGTGTGATATATAAAAGTATTTGCCAAACATGTCAAAGTTTTTATGTTGGCAAAACTGAGAAGAAATTGAGATCTAGAATATATGAACACCTATACACTATACTAAGGGCAATGTTAACAATGCCCTATACAAACATTCAGTAACTTGCCCAGGTAACACCAAATATAAGTTTGGAATATTAGAAGTTGTGCAACTATGTACAAGAGGTGGTTGGTGGGAATTGCAAATTGAATTAAAAGAATTTTATTGGATTATTAGACTAAATGCAGGGGTTGTACCAGGGCTCAATGACTATGTTTCATTACTTCCTGTGTTGAAGCACAGGGCTCTGGATCTTTGATAAATGTTATATTTTTAGTAAGCGTATGTTTTAATGCTTATTTCAATTAAAAGAATGGTATTTTTTAAATATTAAGTTGTGTATATAACAAAAGGGTTTTCTATAGTGTGTTGTTGTTTTAAGAACTATTTCTTTGGAACGGTGATTCACGTCCATGTTTTAATTGCTTATTGATGGTAATTGGTAGTACTATTTAAGTAGGGGCATTTTATTTAGTAATTTTTTCTGAAGAAGTCCCAGAGTGATGAAAAGGGATGAAAGCGCTTAACCTGTTTTATTGGTGAATAAAGACGTTTTTACCAAAGCATTTGTGTAGAGCGTATGGTGGTGTTATATTATAAACTCCACTGAGGACACCAAGATCCTGCAACAGGACCTTTCACAAATAAATAGGTAATGTCAAAACCATGGACTAAAAAAATTGAAAGCTCAATGACAGCATAAGCACCATATCTAAAGATCTCAATGTCTTTTGCAACATAAATTGGAGATGTTAGCAGGATAGGTATGTAACAGAGAGAATATCACTTCTAAGGAACTGTCTTCCACACCACATAAAGCAAATCACATCTCTTACTCTTTTCAAACATATTACAGATTACTGGTTAGGAAACTGTAAAATGACCTCCAGTTTAGGAACTACATCCCTCATGGAAAGGAGAAACATGTAAATGCCCCAACAAATCTTTGCTCTGCTCACCTCTGGGTTATTCATACACAACATATAAGGAAAAAAAACTACCAAGGGAATGTAAGACTGACATAATCTTTCATCTGCTCATGCCATATATGAAATTCCATGTAAAATAAACTATTTTATTCAAATAGCCACCTCAAAAAAATAAATCATATCTCCAGCAGTAGATGAAACAAAACTCTAACCAACAGTCTATTTACCTTCCAACAAGCCTCTGTTAACACCATCATAAGCTTTTAAAAAAAGCTTAAGCCAAGGTTAAGGTGTTTGCCTTACAAACACACAAGGTACAGGGTTTGAATCTCACAGGGGATAACTGGCTAGGCTTAAAATGGCTCGCAAGGGCAGTTAGCCTAGTACTAACCTATGAGCCTATGAGCCTATGAACTATAATTAAGGTCAGGATTACTTGTTTCCATCATATCCATGCTGAGAGATATATAGCATGCATATCCTATTGCTAGCATTATCAACAGAGTTGTAAAAGAACAATATAAGTTATTATGGAATGAATCCTACAAAACTCATCTCCACAAAAGAGGAACCTCAACAGATATTACAATTGACAGATTTATAGCTATTTGGTTACCTTTGTGGAATACGCTTGAAATGCGTATATACAAATAAATACTTGGCCATTTAAAATAAAAAAAACTTTAGCCTCTCCAAACAAGCATGGTTTTCATCCATAGCACTGCACTGAAACAGCTTTGCTATATTTATTTATTTATTTATTTAATTTGCAGTTTGTTTGCCAGGATGGCCCATTTGGGCCAGAAAGAGCCCATTTTCAATGGGATCCTGGGGAGAAAAGCTCCAGAAAAATACACAAATACAAAAATACAAATATAAATGCAAGAAGTCACAAGAATAAAAGAGAAAAAAAATTACAAAAATAAGACAGCATTTAAAAAACAAAGTAACAAGTTGCCATAGATTGGCATTGTGAGGTGCTAGTTAGTATAATGCATTAAACTTCATTACAAATGAACTGCAGTTCCTGTAAAAGATGATATTTTCTACAGTTATTATTAGGAGTTATAAGACTGTAGAATGCTATTTACAGATATATTAGCTTGTGGAGAGTAATTAGGTCACGGAAATTATGTGGGGTGGGAACAAGAGCATTCCCATTGTGAAGTTAGTTGTGAATGAAGTAGGGTTTTGAAGGAAGAGAGTCTGTTAGTGGGATGGATGAGTGGTGAAAGAGAAATCCAAAGGTAATTTTCTTCTGTCAATACTTTCAACCAAAATAGAAACAAAGGATGATTAATAACTGCATAAAGCTATGGAAGAAGTTCCACCTGACATATTCTTAATGAGACAATGTGATGTCAACCAAAGCATTAATATGACTAACTGGTTTAAGAGTCCCGTGTCAACCAGAACACAGTCTGTAACGGCAAGATACATGGTCATCTGTCAAATCTATATCACTCAGGGATCCACAATGATCATTTCTAGGGCATCTACTATTTACTGTATTAATACATGACATGTATACATCTACTACTGATGCAAGCAATAATCATATAATATGCAGATGATTCTACAATCAACAACAGAAACATTATTAACTTAAGTACAAAATAAAACTTATGAAACATTACGCAGAAAATTGTTATCAGGCTCTTAAGTTTTTCTAAACACTATTAAACATAAATTAATTCTCTTAATCCCAAATCAATACAGAGGCAAAGAAAATTGCTGTCAGGCTATTCACTTCTTCTAAACACTATTAAAAATAAACTAATTATCTTAAATCCCAAATCAATCCAGAGGCAACCACAGACCATAACAGTCACTTTCACCAATAAAACTACCACTGAACTCATAAAGCACACACAAAACTATTCAGGGTTATAATCAAACAGGACTTAAAATTTGATCAACAGATAGATTATATCATCAAAATACCTAAGCTTGACAAGTTATACAAATCTAAGCCCTACCTGAAGAGCCTGCTCTATTAACTTCATCTGACACACTATTCCTCATAACTCTATTCTATTCTTCTCCTGTTTTCACTAGTCACCAAAATACACATTGGTGGTAGCTACTGATTCTGCTTGCTGAGAAGGGGTTATGACCTACCCTTATTTGTTCCATCCACCCACCCTTGTGTTCGCTGGCATGTCTGATGGCTACTCTGCTTTGTGGACTATACTTCCCCTCAGCAAGTACTTCTGATGAATGCCATCCCCAAATAGGCATGCCCAAGCCTCTGTGTCCATGCTTCAGATGTCCAAACCACTAGTTGAACTTGGGTCACCTGCATCACCTGGGACACAGTTAGGCATTTATCTTTCCATGCCATGGTGCTGGCTTTACTTTACTATTTATTTATCAGTCTCTCTTCCCTTACTTTCCTCCTATGCAGTAAATGTTTTAAACATCTATTTATCCTTTCAGGTTTAGAAATGTCCTGATTATCAAATGAAAATAAGGAAAGTCTACTTGCAATGTTCTACCTTGGAATACAGATGCAAAGGTTTATAGGTAGATATGAGGCAATCATTCATCAGACCATTAGCAACCTAGCCTAGAACACTCAACTTCAAAAGTTATCTCTCATTAGGGTCATATTTATAACAGCCCCAGGGAGCATTTGTGATTGTCCATCCAAATGTATAAGTTAATCTTGAATATAAGTACCACATTACTATGCTTAACATGCAGGGATAGTTGTTTCTATAGGTGAGGAATAGGCTGTGATTACAACTTGCCATGTTTGTCTGCTCAGGTGCTGCCAAAAATGCGTTCCAGGTGGTCTGTTAACTGTGGATAACTTGTTTTGCTGACAAAGTCTTTATTGTTAGAAATTTGTAAGTTTATATTAGGATGCTTTAATAGGTTAGTACTAAGCTAACTGCCCTTGCGAGCCATTTTAAGCCTAGCCAATTATCCCTTGTGAGACTCAAATGCTGCACTTTGTGTTTGTAAGGCAAACACCTTAACCATTAGGCCACCCTCAGATTCAAGACTTTTTTTACAGAGCTCTATAGAGTTAGGTGACCAGTCACTGCTCTGCTGTATTCATCTGTGCAATCCAAGGAATCTGTTGTATTCTCCTAACCACGTGTACAATTTTATACTGTATTTTGCATTTTCTAACTTTATTTCTACTATATTGCTGATTTAAAAAAAATGTTTTTGCTGATTTGATGCACTTTTTGTCTGGAGTAGCATAGACTAGATCCAGACCTGCTGAATCTGGTTCTGTTCTTAAATTGAGCACTAAACCAGGCTATCTTTTGTTGGAGGGGCAACCCTTGTGGCATGAGAGTGCAGTTAGGACTCATCTGATTGAAAGTAACAGAACAGGGCTCAGTTCTGAGCTTTTTTATTGGTTAAATTGTTTAATTCACTTTGCTCATTGTTGCTACATAAGTCCTGTGTTTGCACGGGTTTATGCTTGTTGTAACTCAGCACCCCAGAGTTAGGCAACCAGTCACTGGTCCGCTGTATTCATCTGTTTACCTGTAGGACACCTCCATGCACCATCATGCACTACTGTGCAGTGGGGTTAACCATTGGTGGTTATAGATGTAAAAACTTCAGTACATAAATGTTGCCTTAGTAGCTGCCTGTGATCTGGCCAAGAAGTCTTTAAATTGTGCTTAGCTGCTCAGAGAGCACCTCAGCTGCACATTTGCCCCTTAAATAGTTCCAAAACCACCAAATCTACAATAGTCTCATACCATTTAGAGAACCCCCACTAGTATAGACCCTTTATAGATCATACCGTTAGTATAGATCTCATTTAGAGCACCCAGTTATACCGCACCACTCCATTTTCTCTCCCCAATGTGAAAACAGGATTTATCCTAGCATTATGGATGGTCAGTTTTACTCCATTTCTCTTACCAGCCCGATTGACATGGGTATCTTGAGGCAGTGTAACAATTGCCTCATGTGCACTGACAATCTCTACTCCTAAATCACTCAAGTACAATTTGGGAGAGATATATCTACACTAAGAATTTGGAATCCTTGCTGTCTAGCACACAGAACAGTAACATTGAACAGGTTGTCACTTCACATAGTACACCTCCTACACAAACTATGCACTCAACACATAAACCATCATACATGGAGATGTTCACTAGAAACTTACCTAAAGACCAGAGATCTTCCAAACACAAACATGCTAGACCTAATACATCACCTACAGCACTCAATACACATAAAAATACAAGCTCCAGTGTCTCACCAAATAACCCCCCAAGACAGAGTACATCTAAACCAAATTTCTTAGTCATAGGTGACTCCATTGTGAGCCACAAAGATGTCTCACTCACCAGGCTGGACAAAGAGAAGGTTATGGTCAGCTGTCTATTGGATGCCAGATCCATCAGATCACATATGCACTCACATCTCTCAACAACAAGTTCTATTATGACTCCATCATAGTTCATGTAGGTGTGAATAACTGGAGACATATCTCACTGGACTATATGAAGAGAGACATGATTGAGCTCTATTATTATGTGTCCCAGGCAGGTATGACCCTAGCCTTGAGCATCATTTTACCCTCACCTACAATGATACCACAATATAAACAAAAAATGATTGACTTCAACAATTAGCTTAGTTTCTGGTGTCATTCTAAGGGTATCCAGTATTTGTCACCCTGGGATAACATGGTTGCTAGACCAAGGTGCTTTGCCAGAGATGAGCTTCACCAGTCACCTCTAGACTTTTGGTTACTGGCGAAGACACTTGCCTCCCCCATAGTGCCTTTTTAGGCAAGGCCTCTAGAGCAACATTTCTGACATGAAAGTTTCACTCACATATAAATTAAAGGTTATGCTGCTAAATCCCAGGAGTTTAAATCAGAAACTGCACTCTCTAGAAGTACTCCTCCCTGGAGGATGTTGACGTCTGTGCAGTGACATAAAGTTGGTTCAAGGCCGCAGAGATTACCCCAAGGTGACAATGCCTTCCACACTTCAGACTGCAAAATGAATGTGTGGAGAACCAAAGGAAGAGGAGGAGTATCTATCTTCATCAAAAATAAATTAATCTCCAGACTGGTTAGACAGGAAAACTCCATGGAGTTACTGCACGTTCAACTAACTGTGGGTAAGACCCCCCCCCCCTTTAAGCCATTATTAGACATAGGCTGCATTCACGGAACCAATATACCCGTGCTGCTTATTTGGACCTACTTGAGTCAATCAAATTACAACTGAACACTCTAGTCTTGGGCAATTTTAACTATCCCTCCATTGACTGAGAAACTTATACGAGTGCCAACATGCTCGCACAAAGGTTCCTGGACTTTGTTAACACTAATGCCCTGGAACAAATAGTATGCAACCTCACAAGAGAATCAAAAATTCTCAACCTGTTCCTCACCAACATAGGTGACCATTGCAAATATAGGACCCTCACTGGTTAAATCTGATCACAAATCAGTCATATTTGAAGTAGCTATAACACCTGAACCCCTTTTAGGTGAAATCAGGCAAAAAAATTTCATCAAAGCTAATTATAGCCTCCTGACAGAAGGCATAAATAATTTCCAAGCTCCTGTCCCCACAGATAGCATTGACAACTATACTAAGGTATACACAAATGCCCTGTACAAACACTTATACAAATGTACAGAATAATAAAAACTGCTCTTAGGGTGTAGGAATTCCTTAATAAAGTATCCAACAAAGTACGCATAAAAGTAAAGAGGAATATCTAGGCACGGTCTAGTCTTCTCAGACAGCAGACAGTCAAAAAAGTTAAAACAGAGCTTTAATAAATCCAGAGGTTAGTGCTTTCACAGTGTGACTCACTGCTTCTTCAGACCATAACAGAAATTAAGCAGTCAGCATTTTTAAACATTTTGGTATAAATAAAGTAAATTATTGTCCAGGCACGAAACCATTTAATCACTGTAATTACTGCTCCTTCATAAGTCCATCTACTGAGTTCTTACATTCTGATACAGGATATTTATATAAGTTCCAAGCTTCAGCTGATTTTTGCACCAAGCATGTGGTTTACTTGGCAATATGCCAGGAATGTTGAGCATTTTATCTAGGGAAAACGGATAAGGAACTCAGAGCACAAATTAGAGAGCATTTATATCACATACGCATCTCTTCTACAAACAATGCTCTGGCGAAACATGTTAATGAGAGAGATAGTAGCCATGGCAGTAGAAGTACTATCAGAGAGTGGACAGATGGGTGATATCAAAACACGCACACAGAATCTGTTGAAGCCAGATGGATGCATGCTGACAGAGGGAGAAGGTTAAATGACAGGGTTTCACTTAAACCATTCTTGAATTTAAGAGGGCTACGTTGATTAGTTAATTGATTAATTGTTGATTTTATGTGTTCTGACTGGTTGCTTGATGTTTAAAAACGGTGACTGTTTAATTTCTGTTATGGTCTGAAGAAGCAATGGGACACATTGTGAAAGCGCTAACCTCTGGATTTATTAAAGCTCTGTTTTAACTTTTTTGACTGTCTGCTGTCTGTGACAACTAGACCATGCTTTGTAATTCCTTTATACTTGCACAAATGTATCGGCACAGCTGTACCTGATAGGATCAAAACTAGATCCTCAAGCAAAAACAAGCCTCCCCGGTGGACATCTATCATAAATAAATTATACAACAAGAGGAAGAAGTTGCTGTCTAAGAGTAAAAAAGAGAGGCCCCAGGACTGGAAGAACACCCTCCTCTGCTTGAACAAACAAATAAGACAACTTGTAAAATTCTCTAAGGGCAACTTCAAAAAAAATTAGCAACCATAGCTAAGGATAACCATAAGGTATATTCATAACTTAAAAGGTAAGACCCAGACATGTGCTAAACTAGCTGTGGATGGTATCACACACACTCACTGATCCTACAAAAATACAAAACCTATTAGCTGATAGGTTTGGTGAAAATTTTATCCCTCTGTCCCCTCCAAACATTCCACAAACATCTTCCACACCTTGCATCTCTAAACAGCAAGTCATTAATGCTTTCTCCAAGGCTTAAAACACACAGCCTCTATGGGAATGGATGGCATGCCTGGTTGCATTTTAAATGGTTTAAAACATGAGTTCATAACTCCATTAGGTACTCTTTTCAACCAAAGCCTGAGACTGGTTTTGTCCCTGCTGAATGGAAAACTGCAGCCGTCATCCCCCTTCATACAAGTGGTACTGCAACAGACCCTGCGAACTGCAGACCCATAATCTTGACCAGTTTTATCTGTAAGGCCACGGAAGAATCATCGTGGACCTTATAAATAAGTATATAGATGACCTCCACACCCTTGATCTGAGAAGTTTGGTTTTATCAAAAGCAGGTCATACATATATACATACATACATTCATGCATACATACATACAAATATTTCAATCACGGGCATTAATGCCCTTTTAACTTGGCAATATACCAAAACACTTGTTCCCATAATAAGTATCCAGGCTGTTCTTAAAAATATCTAAACTACTACTTTTTTTAATGTAATTGGTAGTCTGCTCCATGCATCAGCTACTCTGTCAAAGAACCAGTTAGTACACTTCTCATTCCTATAGAATCTTCTACATAGTTTGTCTGATGAATCTCTAGTACGTTTTCTTAATCCCAGGTATTTGTCACTAAATGCCCTATATACTTGAATAAGATCTCTTCTTAGATCTACCTGCAAGATACACTGTACAAGTTTAGATATTTTAGTCTTTCATAATAACTTAGATTTTCACATCCATGGATGCCCTTGGTATATTTCTGCTGTACTCCTTCCAGTTTATTCATACTTGTTTTCCTATAGGGTTTCCATATTCTTATTCCATACTCAAGTTTGGGTCTAATGTAATTAACAAACAATGACTTCATTATTTTTGATTTCCTAGACTTTATAAATCTTTTTATACACCCTATAGTTCTATAGCTATCATTAGCCAACTGGTTGATATGATTAGAAAAACTCATAGCTGAATCTACCCATATACCCAGGTCCTTAAATGAGTCTACAGTTTAAATCAGTGTGTGTTGTATTAAATATTCACCTTTCAATTTATGCCTGCCAAATCTCATATTCTTAGTTTTTGATGTATTTATCATCATATTATTCTCCTGTGCCCAAATGGTCAATTTAGTCAAGTTATTTTGCAGACATGCCTTATCTGTAACACATGTAATCAGTTTACCCAATTTCAGGTTGTCTGCATATAGACTGTAGAACACCTCAGATGAAAATGTTAGGCCTGAAAGATACAATCTAAACAAATAAGGGCCTAGAACAGAGCCCTGTGGGACAACCTGACTGTACCCAAGGATTTCACCTGTCCAGTTGCTGTATGATACTTGCCATGTCCTATTTGTAAGCCATCAATCTTATCAAGAGTATATCAATACCTAGTTGTACTAATTTATTAATCAGTGTCTTGTGTATGACCCTGTCAGATGCTGAAGTTAAATCTATATAAATTACATCACAGAACAATTTCTCATTCATAGCTGTTATTATATTGTTATAGAGCATCATGTTATAGGCTGCAATAGATTTGTTTTCAACATATGCATGCTGATATATGGTTTCAAGTCCCAACCTATCCAGTTCTGACAATATCTTATCCAGTATTACCTTCTCCATTATTTTTCCACAACATGAAAGTAGACTTAAGGGTCTATATGACTCTGGGTTTGTCGTACTCCCCTTTCCCTTAAAAAAAGGTTGAATAAGCACATGTCTCCAGTCTTGAGGTATCTCCCCATATTTATATGACTTAGTGAATAACAGATATAATGGCAGTGTAAGTTTTTGCTGAAGTGTTCTCAGGTCATTGTTACTAATTATGTCTCCTCCCTGCACTTTGTTTGGATCCAGTTTGTGCAGTTCTTTTTCAATACAATCTAATTTGATTCCAGTATCTGGGGTTACCTGGATGTCACTAGGACATCTTACCACCTCATTTGTGGAGCAAAACTATTTTGCATAAGATTTTGTAAATATATCTATAATCAGTTGTGTCTGAGAATACATTTTAGAATCTGCACACAGTTTATCAATGTGTGTGTCTTTACTCCTTCCACATCTTATGTATCTATAAAAAAGATTTCCTATTATGCTCAATATCTTTATATACATTTTCTTAAATTTTTTCTTGATCTTGTCTCACACTATGCTTAATCTGTTTTCAAAGTTGTAGTTTGACTTCTCTTCCATTTCTTATATTTTTTGTCTCTCACCTTAATCAGATATCTTGTTCTTATATAAATACATCCACCTGATATTGTATGCTAGATCCTGGTGTTAAACATTTTTTTTTATTTTTTGCACTCAAACAATTTCTCTTTCAAAACTTTCCACATTTCATCTGCAGTTTTTCCACTGAATACCTCACTCCAATTAGCTTTACATAGTGACTGTTTTGCTTCCATATAATCTGTAATAAACCTTCTGTGCACTGGCTTAGATTTTAGTTTGGCAGAATTATCTAGCAACAAATTAACCTTTATAACCTCATGATCACTATATATCAATGGTGGTAAAACTTGACTTGAAGTAACAGTAATTTCTTTAGGAACACAAACAATGTCTAGTATGCTCCGTCCCCTGGTAGTTTTTGTTACACTCTGAAGCAATTGCTGTTCGTGAATTTTACACTCTGAAGCAATTGTTGTTCGTGAATATATGCCGTGAATAATTTCCTTACTAACGTTGTTGAATCAATATTGTTCCAGTCTGTTTCTGGTACATTTAAATCCCCAGCTAATATTATTCTTCCCTCCTGTGTTTCATGCAAGAAATGTATGAATTCCTCTAGGTCATCTGTACTTGACTTTGGTGGTCTATACACTCCAACAGTTGTTATATGTTCCAGGGCTGTCATTATTGTCACAGTTACACAGTCTATAGTATTAGTGTTATCATTGAAAATGTAATAATCACAAGTCTCTTAGCTATCTTTAATCCCTATCATAACACCTCCACCTGATTTTTTGTTAGAATGTTTGTTACAGTAAAAAAACATTTATACCCCTGACAGAACTGGTTTAAAGTCATTGTTCTTTAACTATGTTTCACAAAGTATAACAACATCAATCTTGTGGTAACATAGCAAATTTTGCAATAAAAAAAAACTTTATTATTTAATGCTTCTAGCATTAACAACCATCAGAGATACATCAAATGTTGCCATCTGTGGGTTGTTAAATTTTCGACATGGCAAAAATCCTGCCTAGTGTTTGTCAAATATTGCAAAATATTTGCTGCAAAAATTATCTTCCCTGATCTACACAAATGCACACCATCTTGTCTGAACATGTGTGCCCAAAACAAGGCTTGGATGCTCTACACATTTCCATTTTTTAAAACAGGACATTTTTTTCCGTTAGATAATTACCCATAAAATCTGTTCGTTCACAGTCATGGCTGTTAAACTTGGTGAACTTCTTTGAAAATATCACCAGAGCCATAGACATAGGCAAATCTGTACATGCAGACTAACCTGACTTAGCCAAGCCCTTGGACACGATCTCACATTCCAGCATCATTGATAAACTTTCCCAGTTGAATATCAACCCTTATGTCATCAGGTGGATTGTTAACTTTCTCACAGATAGATCGCACTTAGTCAAAGTTGGCGACTTTACCTCAACTAGCAGACTTGCCACCAGTGGGGTTCAACAGAGGTCAGTGCTGGGCCCCCTATTGTTTGGAATATAATTTTCAGACATTCAGGCCAAAATAGAGGGGCAGTGGCTGACTATGTTTGCTGATGACTGCAAATTAGGTGCAATCATTGAATCCCCAAATGATGTGAATATACATCAAGAGGGACTTACCCAAACCAATGATTGGGCGGTGCAGTGGTGCAGCGGTTAATGCTGTCACCTCTCAGCAACAGGTTTTCTGGTTCGATTATCGGCTGGGGTGCCTTCTGTGTGGAGTTTGCATGTTTTCCCTGCATTCGCGTGGGTTTCCTCCGGGTACTCTGGTTTCCTCCCACATTCTAAAGACATGCTTCTGAAGCATTTCTCCCCGGGCTTCCACTGAAAACAGGATCTGTGGAACCTAGTTGGACTTTCCCAGTCAACAAATGTTAAATAAAAATAAAATAAAAAATTAAATAAAATGATTGTTGCCAAAGCCATGGAGACAAACTCAATGCTAAAAAATGCATTATTATCTCCTTCAGTAAAAATTATATCCCTGCAGACTATCATACAAATAATAATACCTTAAGTAACCACTAACTAGTGAAAGAATTGGGAATGTAAGTTGACTGTAGCCTAAACTTTGACTACCATGCGTCTACTGTCATAAGGAAGGCATTCTATTTCGCACACCTCATTAACCAAGGCATTACCTCTAGATCGAAAGAGGTCATAACACCCCTGTACTAGACCCTCATCAGACCAATAATTGAATACAATGCTCCCTTTGGTATGTACCTTACCAGGTACCTGCAAAAACTTAAGAGACCTCAGAGATTTCTAACCAAGAACATTCAGCATCTCCAGCATGTCATATTGACAGACTGAAGTCACTGTCACTGTACTCAGTAGCAGACAGCCTACTTACAGAAGACTTGTGCCTGACCTACAGATCAATCTCCGATCCAGACCTAACGGAAATGCAGCACATTAGCAAATCAAAGTGGACAAAGGTCACACATTCCGGGGACTTTAACCTGGCCTGCGACCATACCTCTAAACTGTACAGATGTTTGCAGAATGTCCAAATTTTTGCCTCATATTTTTGGCCAGTTCTTTCATAAAATTGTGGTTTTCTGGCAAATTAGTGGCAAATCATTAAAGACTGGCATTAGAAAATATTGACAGACATTTGAATTTCAGACTTTTTATACTTCATAAAATTCATGCTAATGCAAAACCTGTTATTCTATCAACTTTCTAAGTTTATAAGAGAAACATTTAAAAAATGTCCCACATTTATTTATGGCTTTGTCGAGATTTCTTTCTCTAAGAGGTTGAAAGGTATGCCTACGACATAAATAAGACCTGCTGGAGAGCCAGATATGTCTCTCAGAGGTTGCTACTCCTCTGCAATAGGCTACCAAGTTACATCAAACAAAGCCTTCTATAACCTTGTTTAAGCATTGCCTGGATCTCTGGATGGGAAACTGTAAATTTCTGCTGGAGATTTCACCTATGACTCTCCTAGATATGGACAGTCATTGCTACCTAAGATCTCAAGTTTAGACAAGATCCTTTACATTGAGTGTCTGTAGTATTATATTGGATACACAGAGCTAGGCTTAAAAAGACCTTTGGGTCAAGCACCTAATATCCACCTATGAATTGATAAGAAATAGCAGCATAAGAAAAAAATAAATTTGCATGACAAATGTCGGTTTGTTAGTGAAAATAAATACTATCTAGTATAATTAAAAGTAGAATTAGGGATTTTGTTTTCTTCTAATTAGACAGACAGAACCGATGTAAAATAAAACTTTTTAGAAATGAAGATACAGGCTGAAATTGTATCTATTTCATTTAATTTACCTTTTTCTGTGGTCTTTTGCTCAACTATCTTATGGCTGTTGTTTATGCTTTTTGTTGATTTGTGTATTACATAGAGGATTATGAGCTGGTCTCTTATCATAACAATGGTATTATGTGTTCGAGACATGGATGTCAAGAAATTCCCACTAAGAGCTAAGCTTGAAAGATGAATCCTGGCATATGTGTTGCGAATACATAATTTAGATTTATGATTGGAGAATTCTTTGTAATACATGGAACTTCATCTACTACATTTATTACTAGTTACAGAAAAGAGTGATACGTCTTTTGGTGCCTTTCATTGCCTTAAAGCACTTAGCAAGTGCCGTCAAAAAGATAGTGACAAGTTATCTTATGTTATAGGTTCATAGGTTCATACTTTCATACTAGGCTATCTGCCCTAGGGCATTTATAAGCCTAGCCAGAATGTGTTTGGCTTTCGCCACCCATTTTAAATTTATTTTGCTATGCCCTTTTTCGAGGTTAGTATACTGTGCCTCTGTCTAACAGTGACACAGAAGTGATACCCGGAGTAAACCTACGATCTCCCATCCACTCATCAAGATTCCTCTTGAAGAGAGTCAATGAGGGACTCTGCCTAACCTGGACTGGGATTTTATTCCAGAGTGAAGGGAGCCTCTGGGTTATGAATCTGTCCCTCCAGCATGTCCTATTTATTTCAGTGCTGAGGTTCAAGTCTCTCGAGCGTAGCTCGATGGGATTTGGATTTTCTGAGGTGCAGCATGTCCATTAATTCCGGGTTGGACATGGCCTTATACGTCAGTCACAGATCGCCTCTGAACAGGCAGTATGCCACTGAGTAGAGCTGGAGTTTCTTTAACCAGGCAGCATATGGCATCTGTTTGAGCCCTTTGATCCTCTTGGTGAGGTACTTTTGGGGTCTTTCCAGTTGCTGCAGGTGTCTGGTAAGGTACATCCCAAAAGAGGCATTGTACTCAATTATGGGCCTGATGAGGGATGAGTAAAGAGGCACGATGATGTCCCCTGATCTAGATGTGAATCCCTTCATGATTAGGTGGGCTATATAAAATGTTTTTCTAACCACTTTGGCCACGTGGTTGTCAAATGAGAGATTGCTATCAACTTGGGTCCCCAGGCCCCTAATTACTTCTTCTGTACTTAATGGATTACCACCTATGTGGTAATTTGTGGGCACTTTGTTTTTGTCAAAGGGGATGACTATACACTTTTTGGCATTTAGCTTGAGGCCATGGCTCTGGCACCAGTTGTCTGTTTCTATGAGGCCCTTTTGGAGGATGCTTGTGTCGGCTGGAGAGTCGATTATGGCACCCAGTTTGCAGTCATCTGCGAACTTGGTCAGCCACAGTCCTTCCGTGTTGGCCTGTACCTCCGAGAAATATATGCCGAACAAGAGAGGTCCCAGGACTGAGCCTTGTGGGACACCACTTGTAATTGGTTTGGAGTCTGACATGGCTCCAACAATTCTAACCATGTGGGTTCTGTCCTTGAGCCAGTTTGCAATCCATCTAGTGACATAGGGGTTTATATTTAAGCTGGTGAGCTTATCTATAATGCCCGAGTGGGGTATTGTATCGAAGGCTTTTGCGAGGTCCAGGTAGGCTGTGTGGACAACCTTCCCCTCGTCAATGGCCTTGGTGACTGTTTCAAAGAAATCAACCAGGTTTAAGAGGCAGGATCTGCCCTTAACAAAGCCAAACTGGGTAGGATCCAGTGTCTGTAGGTCCCCAATATCTTTATTTATGAGGTCCATGATGATCCTTTCCATAGCTTTGCAGACCAAGCTAGTCAGGCTTATGGGGCGATAGTTTCCAGGATCCATTGAGGCACCACCTTTATGGAGAGGGACCACTGTTGCTGTACGCCACTCTCTGGGCACATATCCTGTAGTAAGGCTGAGATTGAACAGTAGTTTTATGTTTGGGTTTAGCTCTTCTTGGAGTTCATGTAGGATGCAGCCCAGGACACTGTCTGGTCCCATTGATGCTGTGTTTTTTGCTTTGGAGAGGGCGGCTCTTACCTGAGCATCTGAGATGTCAGGGGCAGCACTCTGCTGGGATAGATATTTGCCCTTTGGTGGGGAGGGGAGAAGTTTGCGCTGAACCTGTCAGCTAGGATGTTGGCAATGTCTGTGGGTTCAGTGTATTTTTTGTCATTTTGGACTAATTCTGAGCATATCTGGAAATTACCACCCAGGTTCCTAACATAACTAAAGAAAGCCTTGTGATTATCCTTAGTGTCCTTTGCAATTTTTCTCTCGAAGCTGGCCTTAGACAATTTTATGTGTGCCCATAGTTTTTTTCTAATACTGATCAGTGATGCCTTCCCTTTTTGGGATTTTGCTCTATCATTTAGTAGCTTCCTCCTTCTATTGTATAGTTTGTTTATGGCTGGGGTCCACCAGACAGGACGTCTGCCTTTGGAGGATTGGGTCTTGGTTTTATTTGGGATCGCATATTCCATGCATTCCTGAAGGTGTTCATAGAATGCGTTTATAAAGGATTCTGCGGTCTGGGCCATATTTTCCACAGGCCCGGGGGCTTTGAAGGATTCCACCTCAGTTTTGAGGAGTGTGAAATTTGCTTTAGAGAAGTTTTTCACTGTGGTTTTCTGGGCAGGGGGTGGGGTCGGGATGTGAATATCCAGTGAGATTAGTTTATGGTCTGATCTTACCAGTGAGGGATACACTTCTGGTCTGGAGCATAGAGTCCCCATGTTGGTGATGATCAGGTCCAGTATGTTTTCCCTTCTTGCGGGAGTGGTAACAAGTTGTTCCATAGCATTTGAGTTTATAAATTCTAGGAACCTTTGGGCTAGGGTGTTGGAGCTAGAGTAATGCTCCCAGTCTATGTTTGGGTAGTTGAAGTCGCCCAATATAATGGTGTTTGGAGAGACCTTCATATTTTCCAGTGTTCTCAGGAAGGCCGAGTGGGGTTCCTGGGTTTGGGAGGGTGGTCTGTAGCAGGCTATAAACTGGAAGGCAGTTTTACCCACTGTTAGTTGCACATGGATAGTCTCTGATGCTTCGTGCTTTGCCACCAACCTGGAGGTGTGGGTATCTTTGATGAATATCGATACTCCCCCTCCTTTTGTGGTTCAGTCCAAGTTTTGGGGCCGAAAAGCATGGTATGAGGTATAACCTGGTAGTGCTGGGGTGCTCTCGGGAGCCCTGAAACAGGTTTCTGTTACTGCACAGATATCAATGTTCTCCATGCTAAGGAGAGTTTCGAGTGCGTGCATCTTGAGGTTTAGACTTCTGGCGTTGAGTAGCATTACTCTTAGTTTTTTATCCCTTGTGATACCTATGGAGGTGGGTTTGTCTTTTGAGCCTTGCCTAAAAAAGGCACTATGTGGGTAGCAAGAGCCTTTGCCAATATCTGAAAGCCCAGGGGTGACAGGTGCAAGCCGTCCCTAGCGAAGCATCGTGGCTTGTCGAGCATATCATCCCAAGCTGACAGGCTTTGGATCCCCTTTGAATGACACCAGTACTTAAGCCAATTGTTGAAATTGATCATCTTGTCTTCATATTGTGGCATCATTCTTGGTGAGGGTAAGATGCTACTCAAGGTCAGGGTCATACCGGCCTGGGCTACATGCTCAGAGAGCTCCTTTATGTCTCTTTTCATGTAGTCCAGGGAGGTACGTCTCAGGTCATTCACACCAGCATGGACAATGACTGAGTCATATTTGTACTTGCCTTGGAGTGACCTGAGTGCTTGTGTTATGTGGCAGATCCTAGCGCCCGACAGGCTGCTCACCGTGACCCTCTCCTTGTTCAGCCTGGTGAGCGGGACGTCAGTGTGCCTGACGATATAGTCACCTATTACAAGTGTATCAGGTGTGTTGTTTAGTCTTAAAGGCTGTGACTGTTCGGCACACTGGCTTTGTGAGATATGTGTTGCACGGGTTTTGTTTTGGGGTAGCGGCTGCTTGGTTGTCTGCTTTGGAGGTCTCTGCTGCTTCGGCAGATCTTTATTTAGAGCCTCTGAGTATGTATTTGTGTGATTATGTGTTTGGTTTGCTGTCGTGATAGGTCTATGTGAGACTGGAATTGTAGTGAGTGTGGTTTCCTTCTCCTCCTGACTGGTTATGCTAGTACTGAGTTGAGAGAGCTTAGCCTCCAGTTTGGCTATATGGTTACATCTCTCACATGTGTTGGAATTTGTTGGGAGGAGGAGAAGGTTGTCTGTGTACATGAGGCAGTTGTAACACTGCCTCAATATTCCCAAATTCACCAGCTGGACCGGAGAGGAGATTGACAACTGACCTTTGGACATGCTAGAATAATATTGGGAATTCCTTAATAATTGAAAACCAGGGCCAGTGGGGAGTGAGGGTGTAGTGCTTTTAATTTTTAGTGCTGACTTATATAATTGCTTTAGTGAGCAAGTGCCAGGTAACAAGTGCAATGTGTTACAGGTAACTTAAATGCAAAAACGACAAACAGTAACTTTCTTTCAAGTGAAACAAGGAAATAAGTACAGTAAGCAATGCAGATATCACTAGTGATCCACAGAAGCTGAGAAGTCACAGATTAGGTGGAATTAGCATTCCAGGGAAATAACAAGCAAACAAACAACAAGCATATAAACAAAGCTAGATTCAGCAGGCCTGGATCTAGTCTATGCTATAGCAAACAAGGTGTACCAATTTCAGTAAGATACAGTTCAAATATTCAGGCACTATAAACCTTCAACCAGAAATTCCCAGCTCAGAAGGGCAGAGTCCAGCCTCTTCTCCCACAAGAGTGCAGACCACAAACCTTCTTAATGTAAAATAACTGGCCTGAAAGCCCAAGTGCTTAAACCAGAACTAATACACTTTAAGAATAACAGACACTGGGCTCTCAATCAGCAGTTCCAAACTTAGAAGGATGAAAGCTACCTGTCCTGCCACCACAGTGCATGCCACAAACCTTCCTAATGTAAAACAACTGGTCTGAAGCCCAAGTGCTTAATCCAAAAGACTTAGAATGATAGCTACACTTTAATCAAGTTACTACCAAGCAGTAATAAATACAATTGAATACTTTAGAGAATGCCTGGATTAGTGCTCAAGTTACACAAACAAAGCTAGATCCAGCAGGCCCGAATCCAGTCTATGCCACAGCAAACAAGGCGCACTAACTTCAGTAAGAAGCAGTTCAGATATGCATGCACTATTAGCCTTCAACCAGAAATTCCCAGCTCAGAAGGGCAGAGTCCAGCCTCTCCTCCCACAAGAGTGCAGACCACGAACCCTCTTAATGTAAAATAACTGGCCTGAAAGCCCAAGTGCTTAAACCAGAATTAATACACTTTTAGAATAACAGGCACTGAGCCCTCAATCAGCAGTTCCCAACCTAGAAGGATGTAAGCTACCTGTTCTGCCACTACAGTGCAGACCACAAACCCTCTCAGTGCAAAACAACTGCTCCGAAGCCCAAGTGTTTAAACCAAAAGGCTTAGAATGAGTTACACCAAGCAGTAATAAATACAACTGAGTACTTTTAAGATGATGCAAAAGTAAAAAAAGTAGGTTCATAGGTTCATAGATTAGTACTAGGCTAACTACCCTTGCGAGACATTTTAAGCCTAGCCAGTTATCCCCTGTGAGATTCAAACCCTGTACCTTGTGTTTGTAAGGCAAACACCTTAACCATTAGGCCACCCTCCCAACACCGTACAGTAATCCAGATTTCCAGATTTTAATTCTTATATCACCAGAAAGAAATCATAAATCATTCTCGCTCACTTAGCAGAACCATTCCCTTAAAAAAATCCTTTTTCCTGTAAAAACACAAGTACAGTAAAAGCAGATGAAACATTTTTTTTTTTTTCCTGAACAAGTGCTGAGATCAAAAAAACAGATTTGAGTTAGGGAAAGAAAGTCAGGGAAGAATATTGGCACAGGCAGTAGGCAGAAAAAAAATGTTTTTAATTGTACTTTTGTTGTTTGCTGTCCACTATTAGCAGGATTTGCCACCTAGCACCAGGCCCAGCCTTAACAATTTAGGCAACGATGCTTAACAATTGTTAAGGTTGGGTCTCGCACTTAACTGTTTTTTTTTTTTCTTTTCATAGTATTGGAAAGTAATCATGATGCTATGATCACTACAAGGATTTTATGTTGCTTGTGATTCAATAAAGCACTCCACTCCTGCTCTTCTACCCCAGAGAGGGACTGTTACAAACTTTTCAGAATGGAGGTAGAATACATTATTGTAACCATGGATGAGGAAAAAGGATTTTTTTAAGGGAATGGTTCTGCTAAGTGAGCGAGAATGATTTATGATTTCTTTCTGGTGATATAAGAATTAAAATCTGGAAATCTGGATTACTGTACGGTGTTGGAGAATTTTCGAATGAGCTGGAGCTGGAATTAAAACTAATGCAAAAGGACAAGTCAAGTGGTAATATTTTCCTAACACAGAAAATTACATTTGGTGGAGTTATAAGAATGAAGCCATGCTGCTGCCTAAGAGGAACAAAGCACTGGGCTAATATTGGAAGGAGTGAGGTAAATTCTATTAAAATTGTCTGAGAGGTGTAAGCTGTAGAACCTGTGGTGGTTGAGTGGAATGTACCCTCTGTTCATGTTTTATATGAGAAGCATCTAACAGACAGGTACTTTTTGGGGATTAAGTGCGACGTCTGCACTGGGTGTTGCAAACAGTAATATGTATATATTGCTTGCATTAGTTTTAAGTGAATTTGAAATCAGTGTTTGCACTTTCCCAATTAGTGTCCAGTCATTGTTCTGCTTATGTCTTTATAGCAAACTGATGAGTGGAGGTGGAGATTATTGATCCAAAACAGAGGAATCTGAAGGGTGTAAGATAGTAACTGTGGACGACTGTAGTGTTCTGCAGAGGGCAGGGTTTCTTTGCAAAAAGCAAAGGTGCTTTGCCCCCCACTGCTCCACTGTTGTAATACCCGATAACCCTGCCAAAAACCTTAACCTGAATCTTAAATGAAAAAAATAACCTTCCTATATCACTGGCATTATAAGTAAGTTTTATAACTCACTTGTACATACTCTCACACACACATACACAGACACACACTTACTACACATCTCATTTATCTGTTTCAATGAAAGACGCACAGAAAAATAAAGTCTGTTTGATAAAGCAAATCTCCGACCAATATACATATATATATATATATATATATATATATATATATATATATATATATTGGTCGGAGATTTGTGTGTGTGTGTGTTTTATCTGTGTGTGTTTATGTGTGTGTTTGTGTGTGTGTGTGTGTGTGTTTGCATGTGTGTGGAGTCACTTTATAATGTTGAAATACTGAAATATCGAATTTCAGTATCTCGAGACTATAAAACCGAAAACTCACAAACCCGAAACCTCAAAAGTGCGAAATTCAAACCCACGAACATAAACAAAACACTACACAACACAAA
>NC_056726.1:1188642732-1188686420 GCF_019279795.1 Protopterus annectens
CACTCCGGACAGTATTACTTAGTATTGTAGCACTTTTGTGAGTAGAAATTAAGTTGCATTTTATCAGACATTCACACATTGTCACAAACAAAGCACTATTTTGGGGTAAGTGCATAAAATACTGAACTGTACTTGTGCTGGAGATGTGTCATGCAGTATTAAAAAACAAACAATATAATAATATTTTGTAATATATCACTATTGGAGCTGGAGTGGAGCTGGGACGTAAAGCAAGATATAGAATTTTAACATATCTACGTGGACCAATATTTGACACTAAACATTACAAAAAGAAAAAGGGGGACACATATCTGATACTGTTCGCTGGTGAGCCCTATTCCAGTGTTGGGGAAGGCAGTGTCCTAAGTAGAGCCGTGATATTTTGCATTGCTGTTCAGAGTGTGACTGAAGTTAAATAAAACATATTTAGGCAACTTGTAAAATATATGAATATACTTTTCTCAACTGAGATTTTAAAAGAAAAAAAAAACAAAGACTGCAGTCACTATTCTGGGACATCAGCGCTATGATTTACTCCCGAAATACAAATATATAATAAAGCATGTCACATGAAGAAGTACAGTGTGACATTTGCCTTGCTTGTTACCATGTTGAAAAAACAATATCTATCTATCTATCTATCTATCTATCTATCTATCTATCTATCTATCTATCTATCTATCTAGCTATCTAGCTATCTTTCTAGCTATCTTTCTTTTTTTAACAGAGTGTTGCTATTGTGAGATACCTATGCAGAGGATCCCAACACAACTGTTTATGCTAATGCTGTTCTGGTGAAAAAAGAAAGAAAAAGGTAAGCCATAACTGTATTAGCAACATAATGCACTGATAACTGCAATTCTCAGATGTCTAACTGGAGCCACAATAATTTGCACTGAACTTTATCAGAAAGGAGTAGTAATGTACATCATTTTAAAGAAAGCATCTATGCACATAGTATAAATAGATATGTTGTATGACCTACATGTTACTATATTGACTACAATGTATAACACTCAATCATGGTCATGTTGTAAGAATGGAAATGATTGTGCTTTATATAAATGTAAAATGAAAATAAAAATTATTGAAAAAATATTTCTTTAAAGCAATATTTAGCAATGTAGTAGTTTCCTTATTAGAGATGTGATATTCTGCTTTGCATTTTATCAGACAGGAGACATATTTTTATATAGCAAGTAATAAGTGCTATTCTGAAAACTGAAGCTGTGATACTTTGTTTTGACTGTCATTCTATGGGTGGTATTCATAGTCTGTTACACAAATGCGTTTAGGCTGTCTGACCTGCTTGTGGATGAACACAGCTGAGCTATGATTCATAGAGGCCATTTACACAACTACACAAAGACCCCAAATGTATTTATGTAAATGTGCAACCAATGAGATGAAAATGACAAATGATGTAAATTTTCACATGCTAACGAAGCATGTTTTACACCATTTCCGATTCATAGTCACAATTTCCCACTCTTCCACACTGGTCATAGATGTGGTATATAAAGATAAGCCTCAAGAGTTGCAATCAGCAAAAATGTTGTCTCTTGTCGCCAGCTTTTTCCAAATCTGAATTGCTTGCCTTGGCTGAGTCAAAGCCACTTGTACTCAGTGGCACTCACTAGCCAAGATAGCAAAACATATAAGCAAAGGATTACTCTGTATAAATCTGACAATCAGGAAATCCTTCAGATGTTTAGAGTACATAGGGACATTATAAGGGTCCTAGTGATATGTTTGACCCTCTGTGGGTGCACTGGAGGAATGCATGGACTTCCTAACCCTGAGGGCACCAAGGCATGCATAACCCTCACTATCCTTGCTATGAGGACCTCCTAGAGACAGAATGGGGGCATGTAAGGATCTCACAGGCTTCTGCCTTGAGGACACTGCAGCAAACCCTGGATGTACTCTTGGCATGTGTAGATCAGTATATCTATTTCCCAATGTCACCATTGGATCAAACCAGGTCTATGCATACTTTTATGGACTGGCACATTTCCCTGGTGTACTTGTTGTGATAGATGGCACCCATGTTGCAATTAGGGCCCTTTCATATCCAAATGAAAGTGGTACAGCAATAGAAAGGGGTACTATTCCATCAATTGCCAGGTAGTGTGTGATGCATGGGGGTGTATCACCAATGTCTCTGCCCCAATCCTTGCAGTGCACACGATTTCCATATGTGGCACACTAGCTCACTCTACCACATCTTCCTGCATGGTAGGATGCCCAGTGGTCATCTTGTTGGAGAGTGGATTTTCTTGTATTGTATTTAAGCAGTTATTCATGTTAAAATGTATTGCTGAATATTAAACTTTTTTAGTTTTACCACCCTCTCCTTCTCTTTCCTTTTTTCAGGTGATGCTGTTTATCCAAAGGAGCCATTGCGCATGACAACAGTGGAAATCCAAGTGTAATTTCAGATGAGACATATAACACATCCCTGTCCCAAACTCATATTGCCATCGAGAGGGGTTGTGGCTTCCTGAAGAATTGTTTCAGCTGCCTGGATAAGTCTGGAGTGCCCTTCAGTATGACTCATCTACTGCACAAAGGATGCTTACTGCATGTCACATTCTGCATAAGATGATCATGCACCGGCCTGGTGATGAAGTGACCTATGCTGTCCCTGCAGCTCCTAGTTCCAGTCCCACTATCACTAATGATGACCAGTCCACAGCATTAGCTAGGGACCCTATGTGGCAGGCTTGTACATGGCATGTAGTTGCGCAGGTAAACAGATGGTTTCTAGTCCACAACTATGGACCATTTCATTCAGGTTAGTGTTTCCTTTATTTAAAAATTACATTTAGAGTATAATTGATCCATGCAGTGATACATTTAGGCTATGCTGTGTGGTGCATGGTCTACCGTTACTACTCACCTAGTATTCTCTCTCATCTTAAAATATATTTTTATCATTTTTGAGAAAAGTTAGTCATATTGCTGTTACTTAAAGTCATGCCTAAGTGCTCAGCCATTCCTGTTCAGTGATGTCATAAGGCATTATATAAAAAATAAATTACTTTGTTGTTTGCTTTAATGAATACGTTCTATTGTACTGATTATTTAAATATACAAAAGGAATGAATATTGTCAACAGTGAAATATTTCCTGAGTTAATACATTACAAATTTAATGAAAATGTATTATACTGCTTTTTCTGTGTTATGCCATCTCTTCTTAGATTATTTTGTGGTACTGTACATTAGATTAATTGTATGCTGCCATGTGGAATAATTTCTGACTTCAGAAACATGAAAACTGTCAATATTTGTGCATTGGGGAGGGTAAAGCGGCAAAAATGAAAGGGTTGGGAGGGTGGCCTAATGGTTAAGGTATTTGCCTGACAAACACAAGGTGCAGGGTTTGAGTTTCACAAGGGATAATTGGCTAAGCTTAAAATGGCTTGCAAGGGCAGTTAACTTAGTACTAATCTATGAACCTAAGAAATGTATGTTTACATTCCAGGATACTTGGTTTTAATACGTCAATCATGTATTATATATTTCTCCTGAACATTTTTGTGAATTGCTACTTTTATGTTGTAGGTAACTGCCACCTGTAGTAGTGGTAATCCATGTAGCATTGTTTTTATGCCAGAACCATGGCCTTAAACTAAATGTGAAAAAAAATGAATTATCATATCCTTTGGGAAATCAAACAACCCTGCAAATTATAGCAACAATAGCACATCGCTAAGGGTAGACTCAAATGTGAGAGATCTAGGTACATAGACAGATAGTAGCCTGAACTTTGACTGTCATGTGTCCACAATAGTGACAAAGTCCTTCTATGTGGTACAACTTATAAGTAAAGGTATGGCATCCAGATCCAAGGAAATGATAGTGCCACGGTACTCAGCCCTCATTAGACCAATAATCAAGTATAGTGTGGCATTTGACATGTACTTGACTAGGCACTTACAGCAGCTGGAGTGACTTCAGAGGTTCTTACAAAAAAAATACAGGGTGAAAACAACATTTCCTAAGTCGATAGACTAAATGCCCTATCCCTTTATTCTGTCTCCTACCGAATATTATGGCATAACTTATGCCTGCCCTACAAGGCGCTCACAAGTAGAGCTCTGATGGAGCTGCTACACATTCACAAGTCAGACAACATGACGGTAACCTGATCTAGGGATGTAAACTTAGAAAGTGACCCAAAAAAAACATGCTGGAGAGAAATATGTGTTTCAGAAATTGTTCCTTATTCGGAACAGGCTTCCTATTCACATTAAGGAGACCCCTTCTCTGTCCCTCTTCAAATGTAATTTGGAGCAATGGGTGGGGAGTCACAGATTCACTCTTGGGGTAGTGCCTTTGTCCTTTATGGATAGGGGCAATCTGTAAGATATTCAAAGCATAGGCACAAATCCATGCCATCTTCTTGCCCCTTGGAGCCATATATTGTGTAAAATTGGGATAGTTAGACTTATAAAAGCTCGTAAGCCATTAACCTAGTAATCACCTATGAACCTACTGACTTATGAACCTATCTTTCATTAATGGTGTACATACTAGTTTTACAGGGACAAAATATTTCCATTTGCAAACTTTCTTTCCCCCATCCCACATTCCAGTTAAACATTCAGCTGTTGTCTTTGAAAGTGATTTGTAGTAGTTCTAGATCAAATGACTCATGCACATCTTCTATAGATAGGCTAGGTGATGGTGCAAGTGATTTTGAAGTGGGGCTACCATGAGAACTGGATGATGAATTGGTCAGATGCTATGACCTACCTGATGCAGGTGATCCTGCAGACACTGATCTGACAGTGCTGCATGACTGGGACCTCAAGTGAGAGTTTCCGCTAGTGTAGATGAATGCTGACATGGCCTACATGAAATCTGTTGTGCATGTCCACCTTGACTACTTACATTACTTTCCTGAAAAGCAATGGTATTATCATATGATCTCCTCAATCTGTCTAGGCAGTACCTCATTCTCTGCTCCTTGAAGACTGACTCCATCTTGGCTCTGGTATGTCCTAAATAGTGTGTGCATGGCATCAACCACTGATGCTTGGTGTGCCACCATACTATGCATCACATGATCATGACATTATCTCCACTCTCTCCCATTTCTAAGTAGTACTGGATATCGTCATGCATACCCTGGAGGACTCAGACCATTTCCAGCTGACTTCCTGTTGCAGAGCACTAACAATGTCATGGCACATTTCCTGTTGGGTAGCCAATGCATTACGTGTTTCCTGGGGTAGCTGTATGAAATTTCTGTGCTTGTCTCCCCTTTGTAAAGGTATCAGAGTGGACTCTATTACTCCGAATACCTGCCATCATCCTCAAAGTGTCCCTCTGGGTTTGGAGATACTGGTACAGAGGTGCAGGGGTGTTCCTTCTGTACAAGCAACATAGTTACTAACATGCTATGTGGTGAGAGATCCCACCATTAAACTTGGGGACTGCCTACAACTTTCCTCAGACTGCCTCATAAATATCACTATGTTATCATCAGCAGCAGCACCAATAACACACATTCTGTTGCTAATATCAATTGAGATGTAATGTATATTTGAACTGTTTGCTTTGAATGATTGAACTGCAAAAAAAATATTGAAAACACTAATAATCCTGGAATATCATACAGCACCTTATGCTTATAAAGGGGTGAGTGGGACACTTACTACGCACACAGACTTCATTCAATTTTATTTACATACAAGGTTTATCTAATAATAATTAATTGTGATGTCTTTAATGAGATCATTTCTTGTCAGCATTTACTGTCTGCATTAATATATTTTAGTGATTTTTAAGCCAGTCTTCAAGAGCTGCTGTAGAGGTTGGTGAAATAGGGCATAGTCCACACCACCTGTAATTATCCCTAACCCATCATCTTCTGTCATAGTCATCCCCATGGATGGATAGAAGGTATTCCTCTTTCAGTGTTAATTGAATAAGATTTGGAGGACCCCTGCAATGGTATGGGAAATTGCAATCTTCCTAGCCCTGCTTCTAGCATGCGCTACCATATTATTTGTCCTTTTCTTGCACTGTGCCAGTAATTAATTTCTGCCACTCATTGCATTAATTTCAACAGCTGCTTGATTCCAGTCTCGTTCTTCTTGTCTGATTTTGCAGGAGTATATGGACCTGCCAATTGGATACTTTTGTCCTCTCAGTACTGTACCTAATAAGTAAACATCAAAGGTGATGACACTCAGGTTCTTTATGTAGAGCCAGATGGTGCAAATGCTTGGAACTGTCAATACTAGATCTCAGCTATGTGAAACCTTGCAGTGGAATGCATAGCACTTTCTAGAAATAATGCAGTTTGGTTCTGAGGTCATATCTGATTCTGTATCCTCAGGCATCTTTGTGTAGCTACAGCCTAGCAGAGCAGAGGCAGGATGTCCACAGGCATACTGAGTTGAAGCAACAAACTAGAATATGCAGTTCAGTCAAAATATACACTGCCCTTGCAGCCAGTAGCAAATTTCACCCAGAAGAATAGCAGAGTCCCTTCTTTCACCAGGAGATAAATTGCTAAACAAGTTCTATCTGTAGGTTTTCACATGACACAAAATTACAGTAGAGTAATTAAAATAAGCTCTAACATACTCTAATTTGACTGCAAACACAGAAAAGTATATGCCAAACAAATGTAAGTATCTTGTGTATATGTTATTAGAAACAACAAGCCGCAAAGTAACAGTAAAAAAGCTTTTTTTACGGTAATAATAGTCACTGCAGTCACAGTTTTGTATTATTGCTATAATATATTAAAAAGCATACACACCTAGAATTATATTTTTCTTTAGAGTTCAAAAACACATTTTTCATATCATGGAAACACTACAACCTAGGCATGTAGATTACCAAATCTAGGAATACTGAGTTAAAGCATGTTTGTTCATCCAAACTTAAATTTCAGGTGGAAGCTAGAAATTCCCTCCTTTATTGCCTGTCTATTTAGATTAGGAATCTTCATTCATCCTTCTGTAATCACAGCTCTACTCTGCAGGGCTTGAGAAAATGCTTTGGAATATAAGAACCTAGCAGTGAGTGTAGATTTTTAGAGGTGTAACATTTCATATCCCAGACATCTTAATGAGTTTTACATTAGCTTTTTCTTTGCTGAAAGAACTATCTGAAGATGATGTTACAATTTTTTTCATTATAGACTTGTCAATTATTTAGTATAACTTTCAGTTTTGATAGTATTGGACTCTTTCAGCTGTATTTGAAGTTTTGATTATTTTGCATTGTCTTCAAAGGAGCTCTCCTAGAGCAAAGTCTTGTTTGAACAGGTACAGAAAGCCTCACAAAAAATAGCCTATATAATATTTTTTAATAATGTAATTTTATAAGCTGTACACATTAATGTTTCCATTATCTGACTTGGTATGAGTCACTGGAGACGGCTGTTCATAGTACTGCACATGTATAAATCCATCAATGTGGTGACACATTTCATATACATTATTGAATACAGTATCAATTTTTCTTCATATAAGTTCAGGCAATTGACACTATATCCTATTTGCCTAAACATTTTATAAATACTTGTAATGACTTATACATTCATCTAACAATAACCGGAATTTATTCAAAGTGCTATTATTATGCTAAAATTTAAACTTCCAATCTTAGCAAATTGTTTGTATTGAAGCAGTTGTATTTTCTACTATATGATGCCATCTTTAGCAATACTTTATTATTACTCTGATTAACAGATATATGTAAGTAACACAAAGCATTTTATTAAATAAGTGTTATATATCAAAGTCTTGGAACTCAGAATACTCCAAGAAGTCAAATATGATGAAAGGAAGCATATCCCAGGTTCTGTAGTCTGTCATACAACATAGAATTGGCAATTAATACTTATTGACTTAAGAACATTTGTGACTTTTATAATAATTTGGTCAATTTTACTTTAAAAATGTTTTGTATACAGAGCAATCATATTCTAACTTAATTCCAACAAGTGTAAAAGGCGTTTGATAACCTACCTACCTTTCAAGAGCTAAAAAATCTCAAACTACAGAAACTTAATTTTGTTGCTTCCATGAAAAACATTTCTATATGTTACACGAGAAAAAAATTAGAGTCTATAATCCTCTGTAGTGGACATGACCTATGCTTGGACAAATGATATTATAATTACTTTAATGGGTGTTTTATATATAAAAAAGTGGAACCCCATGATCCAAGTTCCTAAGCACCCTGGAAACTATCAAGGTCCTACCCAAAACTCTCATAGTGAGTGACTTCAACTACCCTTCCATCAACTGGGAAAACTATTCAAGTACCAATTTACAGGCCCGACACTTTCTGGAATTTATCATTTCCAATGTCTTGGACCAGCTCATTCTGACCCCTACTAGACAAAGCAACATCCTCAACCTGGTTATCACCAATATGGGAGACTGTTGCTCCACACCTATAGTCAATTCCTCCCTGGTTAAATCTGACCACAAACTGATCATCATGGGAATCTCCATCTTACCTGCAACCTCCACTAAGGTGACCACCCTGAAAAACTTCTCTAAAGCCAACTTTGGCCTCCTAAAAACAGAGGTTGCTAACTTCACGGCACCAATGAAAATGGAAAATAGCTGCATGACTGCCGATCATACAACAATAAACAGTTCCAGCACATACACAAATGCATGGACCTTGCCATACCAAATAGAACTAAGACACTCTCCTCCAAAAAAAGGAAGCCAATCTGGTGGTCTCCAGCCATCAATAAACTCTACAATAGAAGGAAGAAACTGTTACAGAAACAAATGAAGTCACAAGACTGGAAAACCACCCTTATCAGTCTCAACAAAAAGCTGAGACCCCCTCATCAAATCCTCTAAAGCCAGTTATGAAGACAGAATTGCAGCTGACACCAAAAACAACCACAAAGCCTTCTACAGCTATAACAAAAACCTCCAAGGTAATACCCAGATTTGCTCTGAGTTATTGCACAATGGCACCTCCTATACTAAGCCAGTAGATATAGTCAACATACTGGCCGATAGATTCAGTGCCAACTTTACCCCCCCCCCCCAGGGCCCTTTCACAATACCAGAAGAAAGCCTGGTACCTACCATTTCTGTGGCACAGGTAAAAGCTCCATTGTCCAAAGCCAAGAATACAGTCTCCATGGGACCTGATAATATCCCTGGCTATGTCCTACATGAACTACAAAATGAAATGGCACCACATCTGTGTGCCTTGTTCAATCACAGCCTTACATCAGACTATGTCCCTGACGAATGGCACACTGCTACAGTCATCCTGGTCTATAAAGGAGGAGGAACTACAGACACTGGGAACTATCACCCCATTAGCCTGATGAGTTTGCTATGCAAAGCTATGGAGCGCATCATCATGTACCTGCTTCATAAAGATATAGGCAATCTCTAAACTCTTGACCCCACATAGTTTGGCTTTGTCAAGAGGAGATCATGCCTGCTGAACTTGGTTGACTTCTTTGAGGCAGTCACCAAGGCTGTGGGTGACGATAAGGCAGTGCATATAGCCAACATTGACCTGACCAAGGCCTTTTATACCATTCCCCACTCAGGTATCATTGATAAACTCACCAAACTAGGCATCAATCCTTACATCACTAGGTGGGTTGCAAATTTGCTAACATACAGGACCCAGAGAGTGAAAGTTGCAGATTCCATGTCAGACTGTCAACCAGTCATGAGTGGAGTCCCACAGGGCTCAGTCCTGGGCCCTTTCCTGTTTGGTGTCTACTTCTCAGAAGTCCAGGCCAACACAGAAGAACTCTGGCTGACCAAGTTTGCTGATGGCTGCAAGCTAGGAGTCATTATCAACTCCCCAAGTGATGCAAACATCCTACAAAAGGGCCTCTCTGAAACCAATGACTGGTGTTGGAACCATGGCCTGAAGTTTAATGCCAAAAAATGCTTTATCATCCTCTTTGGAATAAACTCAGTTGACACAAATTATCACATTGATGGGAGGCCACTGAACACTGAAGGGGCTATAAGAGATCTGAGCACCCATGTCGACAGCCACCTCACCTTTGACCACCACATTGCCACTGTGGTCAGAAAGTCCTTCTACCTGGCACATCTTATACACAAAGGTTTCGCATCCAGGAAGAAAGAAGTCATCACCCCTCTTTACTCATCTCTCATTAGACCAATCATTGAATATAATGCCCCACTTGGTATATACCTGACCAGACACCTACAACAGCTGGTGAGGCCACAAAAGTACCTCACAAAAAGGATCCTAGGCCTTAAACACATGTTCTACATGGACAGACTCAAGAAACTTCAGCTGTTCTCAGTCTCTTATTGTCTACTTTGGGGTGATCTCTGCTTGACTTACAAAGCCATGTCCGACCCATCCCTACTTAAAATGCTACACCTAAAGAAATCCCAATCCCCCTGCACCACATGCTCCGGAGATCACAACCTCATTACCATAATTAACAGAACATGCTGGAGGGACAGGTTCATCTCCCAAAGACTGCCCATACTCTGGAATAAGCTACCCATTCATGTCAAGCAGAGCACCTCACTGGCCCTATTCAAGAGAAAATTTGACGAGTGAATGGGTAACAGAAAGTTCACCCCAGGGATCACTCCAGTTGCCCTACTGGATAGGGGCACTGTGAACTAACATGCGGTGGCACGGTGCCTGGGCAATTATTTTGGGCTAGACTTGTAAAGGCTCCAGGGCCATTAGCCTAGTACACACCTATGAACCTATGGGGGATGTTCACTCTTCATCGGTATTGTTAGAGTTGCTTGACAAGTTCTGAATTCAATCAACTAAATATTTATTTATGTTCAATAATCTCAGTTTAGCTATCATATATAATTTTGCCCCATAATGAACACTTAGATAAAATGTAGATAAACTAGGTTGATGTACATTTAGTTATAATATGCTAAATGAAGTCAGACATAAAAGTGTAAACTGCAAAAATAGATGATAAGTTTGGCTTTTCTCCAAACTGGTTGTAATCATTTAGGGTCAGAAGCTGTGTAGTTTACCTACCAACTATTTTTCTTTCCACTTCCATGTATATATGAGTAAATGTATTGTTCAGTAATGTTTTATAAAGAAGGATCACGTGCTTCATTTCTGTAGGAAGTGATCCAGTTTTAATAAACTCATTAAACACAATTTACAGCTATAACAGATGGCTTAAACACTGTAAGCTGATATACTACTGCAACTTGAACTTTTTAGATTGATCGTATGCACATTGATTTTGTGAACAAATTCAAAGCCTATCAAATGTTGATGAGGTCCGTGTTACAGATCTTATATTGAAATATGTGGGCTGTTGTGTATGCATGCAGTTCCTTCTTGAGTATATGAATTGGCTCTGTTTATCAGAGAAGGCATTTATTATACAGTTCCAGTGGTCTTTGAGATATGAAGATGCCATTTTTCATAGTACATTTAATATTCTGTGGAAGGATGAGTGTCCTTTTGTGTTCAGGCCATATGGGTGTATTTTAAGGCAAAGAGTTTCAAAACGTTGGGGTGTCTTGATGATTTGTGTGTCAAACAGAATCCTCTATTAAGCAGGTAAAGAAGTACAAAGGGGAGAGAGAGAGAGAAAGATAAAGAGAGAGAGAGAGAGAGAGAGAGAAATAGAAAGAGAGAGAGAGAGGGAGAGAGAGAGATAGAGAGAGAGGGGGGAGAGAGAGAGAGATAGGGAGAGAGAGAGAGAGAACTAGATAGAGAGAGAGAGGAAGACAGAGAGAAAGATAGAGAAAGAGAGAGAGGGAGAGAGATATAGGGAGAGAGATAGAGAGAGAGACAGAGAGAGAGGGAGAGAAAGAGAGAGAGAGAGAGAGAGAGAAAGACAGAGAGAGAGAGAGAGAGAGAGAGAGAGAGAGAGAGAGGAAGGGAGGGAGAAAGATAGATAGAGAGAGGGGGAAAGAGAAAGATATAGAGAGAGAGGGAGAGAGAGAGGGACAGAGAGAGAGAGACAGAGAGAGAGAGGAGAGAGATGGGGAGAGAGAGGAGAGAGAGAGAGAGAGAGATAGAGAGAGAGAGAGAGAGAGAGAGAGAGAGAGAGAGATAGAGGGAGAGAGAGAGATAGAGATAGAGAGGAAGAGAGAGAGAAAGATAGAGAGAGAGAGAGGGAGAGATATAGGGAGAGAGATAGATAGAAAGAGAGAGAGAGGGAGAGAGGGAAAGGGAGAGAGAGAGAAAGAAAGAGAGAGAGGGAGAGAGAGAGAGGGAGAGATAGATAGAGAGAGAGAGAGAGAGAGAGAAAGATATATAGAGAGAGGGAGATAGAGAGAGAGAGAGAGAGAGAGAGACAGATAGTTGCTTATAACTTTGGCGATAAGATAAACCTTCAGGCCCCTTGATTCTCTTTGTGATGAATCATACCTTCTCCAGTTGTAGCAGTTGCATATGCTACAGGTCAGGATACTATATTCAGCAGCCAACCTAATAAGAGCTATATAAAGCTGAGCAATTGCACCACACGGATGATACAACTGGCAATTCCATATGCTATGTGGATCATAATTACAGCATGGACATCAAATTAGCTGTCATCATCTAGAAGGTATCCAAGGTCTTTTAATATTTTGTGAAGATTTAGTTTTAGTAGATCACTAGTATATATACCTAACTGGAGGCATTGTATTCTAGAGTATGGCATTTTCTGACATTGAAGATGTTTCTGCACCGCCTTGCACCTATAATGCTAAGTGTTGATTGAAGGGAGGTATTGTCAGCAGGGTGAAGGACAGCACTCAAAAGTTTGTCGTCATTTGCATACTTATTGAGACCAGAAACTAAAGTCACTTTTATTATTTAAGAAAAAAAATCTGCCAAAAAGTAGTGGCCCAAATGATAGGGGATACTGTTTAGCAAAATATATATGGGCACTTTTCACTTCGGAGTGCTTGTTTAGCTTGCTTGCTGTTCTTTGACTATTACTGATCTCTGTCTGGATTTTATTTTTTCCACCCACCCATGCAACTGTTGTACCTTTAAACTTGGAGGTGTTTCAATTGCCTGCCCCTACTATAAATCTGATTTTGGTCAGTCCTCCCATTCTCATCTCATCAGCTCATTCTACTGAGTATGGAGAGATCAGCTGGGGAGGCCCACCCCTTAGATGGGGAGGCCCACCCCTTAGTTTCTTAAACTTAAATTATCTTCTCTTTCTTCCCTTCCCCCTTACTAAAAACACAAACAAAAAATATACTTTATTCAGTTGTTTTTATTGTATCTGTCTTCTTCCTACATTCTTACTTTATGTTGCTTTTCGTTGCTTATTCAATTGCATTTATTCTGCTGCATTTATTACTGCTTGTTAGTTGCCTGATTACATTGTAACTGTTATTCTAAACCTCTTAGTTTTGATTTAAGCACTTGGGCTTCAAACTAGTTATCTTACATAAGGAAGGTTTGTGGTCTGCAGTCTTGTGGCAGGAGAGGTAGCTTACATTCTTCTAAGTTGGGAATTGCTGGCTGAAGGCTACTTGTGTCTGGTATTCTAAAAGTGTCTTAGTTCTGGTTTAAGCACTTCAGCTTCGGGACAGTTATTTTACATTAGGAAGTTTTGTGGTCTAAACCCTTGTGGCAAGAGAAGATAGCCTGTACCCTTCTGAGCTGGGAATTGCTGGTTGAAGGTTTATTACGTCTGTTATTCTGAAAATGTCAGTTCTGGTTTAAGCACTTGGGCACCAAACCAGTTATTTTACATTAGGAATGTTTGTGCTCTACACAGTTTACCAGAGCTGCTCAGACTTTTGGCATTCTTAGCCAGAGATCTGGAGTGTATCTGAACAAAAATCCAAGGCATCCACTGAAATCTTTGAAAAATAAATCTAATTTAAGCCTGTACTACACTTTGTGAACTATATTTATTTGAACTACTGCTTCATGCTTATTGTTTTTTGCTGTGACTGCTTCATCCTGCACTTTGTACAATTGCTACTTCTGCTTTAAATAGCATAGGCTAGACTTGCTGAATCTAGATTGTTTGGTTTCACTTGAGCACTAAAACCTGTCATCTTACATTAATAGGGCCTCTCTGCACCATTATGACAGAGGTGTGTAGCTCAAGACCCATCTGACTTGGAGATTGCTGGAATAAGGCTCTGCGTGGGGTTTTTCTACTGGTAGTTTGTGTTAAATCTGTTTAAATTCACTTGTATTTAATCCTTGCATTTGTGTGTAGCTGTGCACCATCCAGCGGGGGTTACTGGTGCCCTGTATAGACACAAATGACTAGATACAACTTTTGTCCCTAGAGAACAATCAGTGGAACCCACCCAGCCTTTCCTGCTGCAATGCAGGCAACTCAGCTTTGCACTACTGCACTGCGGGCAACTGAGCTAAGCACTGAGCAGCATTGCCACACTTTTAAATCCCTAATTCTCAATAGAATAAGTCCCCTTGCTAACCGTAGAGCAAAAGCTGATCTAATTTGCCCACCCCCTAACAGGACTTATGGTTTAACCTGCTGCAATGGACAGTCACTTTCCCAACATTTCTCCAAGCAACCTGATTGACATTGACATCCTGAGGCAATGTAAAAATTGCCTCATGTATATTGGCAACTATTTCCTCCTACAACAAATAAATAGAGTATGTGAGAGATGTAACTATACTATCAAACTGGAATCAATCTTCTCACATAAGAATGAACAAGACATCAAACAGGTTGCCAGCACATACACCTGTCCTCTCACACAAGATAAAAGTCATGACACATAAACCCACATACATGGAAGTATTCACTAAGAGCCTACCAAAAGACCAGAGACCTCCCAAGTACAAACAGCTCAAACATACTAGAGCATAGCTCAAATCTACTACACATAACAACACGCATACCACTGTCTCAGTTAATAAGCCCCTAAGGCAGAACACCTCAAAACCAAATGTTCCGGTCATAGGAAATTCCACAGCGAGACACACAGATTTCCCCCCTCATCAAGTTGGACAAGGAGAAGGTCATAGTCAGCTGCCTGTCAAGTGCCAGAATCCATCAAATCATGCTCACACTCAAGTCACTCAACAGCAATTACCATTATGACTCTGTCATAGTATGTGTTGGGGTGAATGACTTCAGCTGTACCTCTCTGGACTATGTGAAGACAGATATTACTGAACTCTCAGATTATGTGTAGTTAGACTAGCCCGGTCAACAAATGTTAAATAAAATAAATAAATAAAAAATGTGCCCCAAACAGATAGGAAGGCAGCGAATTAGACCACAGCTCGAAACAATTTAAAAAACTGTTTGGAGCTGTGATTTACTTCACTGCCTTCCTTCCTGTTTGGTCCCTAGTTCACTGCTGTTGGCCAGAGATGGTCTTCACCTGTCTATTTTAGGCTTTTGAATACTGGCAAAGATGCTTGCCTCCCCCATAATGCCTTTGTTAAAATGTAAAAAAATAATCTACTACAGAAAAACTCAAGGTTATGCTGTTTAGTGCTAGGAGTCTAAACAGAAAACTGCACTCCCTGGAAGCTCTGCTCACCTTGGAAGATGCTGACATCTGTGCAGTCACCACGGGACATGTTTCAAAGCCGCAGAGAGCTCCCCAGACATACAAGGCTACAATATCTTCCACACATTAAGCCCTCAAAATGAGCGTGAAAGAACCAAAGGTGGTGTATTCATCTTCATTAAATGCAAATGCATCTCAAGAATGGAAAAACAGTATGACTCTCTTGAGCTACCCCAGGTCCATATAACTATAGGTAAAACACCCTTCCGCATCACTGCTTGCTACAGGTCACCAAGCATAAACCATAAGAAGCACACCACCTACCTGGACTTGCTTGAGTCACTCACAATACAGCCAGACACCTTGTTCATGGGAGATTTCAACTATCTTTCTATCGAGAGGGCAATGTACATGAGCACAAGCTGGATTGCCCTGAGGATCTTGGACTTTGTTAGTACAAATGCTCTGGAACAGTTATTCTGCACCCTTACAAGGGGCTCAAATGTTCTGGACTTAGTACTCACCAATATGTGGTGTCACAGCACTACCCCACATGTTCTGTCCTACCTAGTAAGGTCAGACCAAAAATCTGTCTCATTCAAAGTAATGATCAGAGCTGGCACCTCCATATGAGCAATAAAAATGAGAAATGCCTCCAAAACAAACTATAGTCTACTAAGTGATGGTTTGAAATGATTCAAACCCCCTGCTAACACAGCCAATTATGACTCCTATGTAGAGGAGTACGCAAATGCCTTGTATACCCACTTGAACAACTGTATTTAATTTGTGGTACCTGACAGGATCAAACCAAGTCCTCCCATAAAAACAATCCACCCAGGTGGGCCTCGAGTATAAATAGGTTATATAACAAAAGGAAGAAACTGATATCTAAGAACAAGAAGGAACTTATCCAGCAGAGAAAGAATACCGTCCACAGCTTGAACAAGCAAATCAGATATCTGGCAAAGTCCTCTAAAGCTTGTTATGAGGCTTAATTAGCTTCTCTAGCTAAAGACAATCATAAGATATTCTTCATGTCCAAAGTCTAAAAGTGAATACCCAATTAATGTGCCAAACCTATAGTGGACGGTACCACTTACACTGACCCTGAGGAAATTGCCAGCCTGTTAGCTGACAGATGTGACACAAACTTTACCCCCCATCTCCACCAGCCACACCCCAAAGAATACCTGACACTTCTCCTCTCCCCAGTATCTCCAATGAGCAGGCTCTATCCACATTCTCTAAGATAAAAAATATGGCCTGTATGGGATCAGATAGCATCCCAGACTACTTACCAAACAACCTAAGACATGACCTAGTGGATCAATTTGCTGTTGTCTTTAGCCTAAATACTGGCTTTGACGCAGCAGCGAGGAGAACACCAACTGTAAAGCTCTGGCACAAAGGGGGTCCATCAACCTACCCCGGGAACTACAGACCCATAAGCCTAAACTGCCTTATTTGCAAGGTCATGGAAATAATCATTATGGACCTTATCAACAAGGACATAGGCAACCTTCAAATTCTTGACCAAACCTAGTTTGACTTTGTAAAGAGTAAATCCTGCTTCTTAAACCTTGTGGACTTCTTTGAGAATGTCACCAAAGCCCTGGATGAAGGCAAAACATCTATTTTGAATTAGCCAAGGCTTTCAACAGAATCCCCCACTCAGGTATCATTGAGAAACTCTCAGCTAGGGATTAACCCATATGTCACTAAATGGGTAGCCAACTGGCTCACTGATAGAACCTATACTGTCAAAGTTTGGGATTCCACCTTTACTAGTAGAGCAGTTTCCAGTGAGGCACCACAAGGTACTGTGCTGGACCCTCTACTGTTTGGAATCTATTTCTTGGATGTCCAGGTGAAAGTAGACACCCTGCGGCTTAACAAGTTCACACATGACTGCAAACTGGAAGCAATCATTGAGCCCCCTAAAGATATTAGCATATTACAGGAGGGATTAACATAGACAAATGATTGGTGCCAAAGCCACAATCTAAAACTAAATGCAAAATAGTGCATTATTGTCCCCTTTGGCAAAGAGGTAGCCCCTGCAAATTACAATATAGGCAGCACCCCCCCCCCAAGCTCAATTCCAGTGGTGTGTGACTTGGAAACACAACTTGATAGCAATCAAAGCTTTGATGGGAGGTTGGCATAATGGTTAAGGTACTTACCTTAGAAACACAAGGTGCAGGGTTTGATTCTGACATGAGGTAATTGGCTAGGCTTAAAATGGCCCATAAGGGCAGTTAGTTAGCCTAGTACTAATCTATGAACACTATGAACAGACTGAAGGTCCTGTCACTGTACTCTGTATCTTACAGGCTGATGAGAGACAACTTGTGTCTGTCCTACAGATCAGTCTCAGAGCCTGCCCTAATGGAAATGCTGCATATGCATATCCACAAGTCAAATGGGATTCACTCATTCTATGGATTTTCAGGGGTTCAGGGAAGTAAACATTGTGGGAAGAACTATCCAGGGAATTGTTATGGCTAGGCTTGTGTAGGCCCTAGGGCTGATAGCCTAGTACCAGCCTATAAATTACGTGTCCACAGTGGTATGTAAAGCCTTTTACATTACATACCTCATAAGCAAGGGCATCACATCCAAGACCAAGGATGTTATAACACCCCTGTACTCCACCCTCATCATACCACTAATAGAGTACAATGCTCTCTTTTGCATGTACCTCACCAGACACCTACAGCAGCTGGAGAGACAACAGAGGCCCCTGACCATGCGAATTCAGGGATTCAAAAACATGACCTACAAGGAAAGACTGAAAACCCTGTCACTGCACTTTGTGTCCTACAGATTGCAGAAAGGTGACCTGTGCCTGGCCTACAGAACAGCCTCTGGCCCTGCCCTAATGAAAATGCTGCACATGTGCAAATCAGATGGGACAATAGTCACTCGCTCCAGAGATCTCAACCTAGCCTGTCACTTGAACAAAACATGCTGGAAAGACATTTATGTCTCCCCGAGTGCCACTACTCTGGAATAAACTCACAATTCAAGTTATGCAGAACTCATCAATGACCATATTTAAATGCAGCATGACATGAGTGGAACACACAGACAATACTTAATGGTCCAGAGGTCCCTCCTTGATTTGGTGGAATGCAACATCATCTTACAAGCCCCTCTCCAAATATGCACACTCTCCTGTGAGCTCCCAGGAGGAGTCACTCATGTCCAGTGCCTTATGCTGGAAGAATGTTCCTGTGAGATTCTGCATGTGTGTGCTATAAACATCTGTGAGTCCATCCTGTATCTGGTCCCTAAAGTCATCTGGCTGGAGTTGTGGAGATCATCACCACTGTCAGTCTGCTGAAATTCTAGTCCTGATCTCTCATCATCATTGTCATCCTATTGTCCTCCTTGGTCCTCTGAGTTGGAATCCAAAATCCAGAATGGCACCAGTCCCAGACTCTGTAATGACAGTAAACATAACTCATAGATATAGTAACCTTCCATAATTGTAACAGATAACAGCAATATGTTTAACAATGTAACAAATCCAGAAACTGTGTACAGTATGGAATTTATTATTAATGGAATGAGTCAGTATATTGAGCTTTAGTCCATCTGTTGGGACGACCCCTCTCCATGTTACAGTTAGCTGCAGGTCCCCCACTATGAACCAATAAAACCACTCCACCTACCTTAACCTACTTCTGTCCTTCTCAATACAGCCTAATACTCTGGTCATGGGTGATTTTAACTATACCTCCATTAACTGGGAATCATACACAAGTACAAACATGCTCACTCCAAAATTTCTGGACTTCATCAGTACCAATGTCTTGGAACAAATAGTTTGCATGCCCACCTGGATCACTAATGTCCTACATCTAGTACTCACTAACATGAGAGGTTGTTGCACCACACCATGTGTAGTACACAAATCAGTTTTGCTTGAAGTCACTGTCTCACCTGACCCCCCTACAACAGAAATAAATTAAGAATTTTCTCCAAAGCAAATTATACCATCCAAAGAAATGGCATAAATAGCTTCAACCCCACCCCCCGTCCCCACTGGCACAAACTCCCATGTGGAGATATACACCAATGCCCTTTATAAACATCTACATGAGTGTGCTGACTCAGCTCTACCTGTAAGGACAAAAACTAGGTCCTTGAGAAGAAGCAAGCTTCCCTGGTGGGCATCCAGCATCAATAAGCTGTACAACAAGACAAAAAAAAAACTTGCTGTCCAAATGCACAGACAACTTAGATGCCTTGTGAAATCCACAAGAGCAAACTATGAGAATAAATTAGCATGCCTTGCTAAAGATAAGCATAAGGCCTTCTTTAGCTTCATCCAAAACCTAAAAGAGAAGGCCCGAATTTCTGCTAAATGAGTAGAGGATGGTACCATCTACATTGAACCTGCAAATATAGCTAGCCTAATAATAGACAAATTTGGCAAAAATTTCACCCTTCACCCCCTGTCCCCCATGTATCACATGCCACTGCATTCCTAGCACCACTCCTTTACCCAATATCTCCCTACAGCAAGTCAAAACTATCCAAGGTGAAAAACACAGCCTCTATGGGACCCAATAACATCCTAGGCTCCATGCAGAATGTACTAATGCAGAAGCTAATGGAACCTTTGGGCACCCTTTTCAATTACAGTCTAAATACTGGCTTTGTCCCAGCAGAATGGAAAACTGCAACTGTTATCCCCTTGCACAAAGGGGGACCATCAACTGATCCTGGAAACTACAGACCCATATGCCTAACTAGTTTTATTTGCAAGGCCATGGGAAGAATGATTATGGACCTTATTAACAGTGATATAGGAGATCTTAAAACACTAGACCATTCATAGTTTGGCTTTGCCAAAAGTAGACTGTGCCTGTTAAACTTGGTGGACTTCTTTGAGAATGTCACCAAAGCCCTGGAGTAAGGCAAGATGGTACAGACTGCCTACTTAGATTTGGCTAAAGCCTTTGACACAATCCCCCATTCTGGCATCATTGAGAAACTTCCCTGCTGGGGATAAACCCATACATAATCAGGTGGCTAGCAAGCTGGCTGCCTGACAGATCACAGGTGGTCAGACTCGGGGATGTCACCTCTACCAGCAGACTAGTAACCAGTGGTGTTCCACAGGGATCTGTACTGGTCCCACTACTCTTTATAATTTATTTTTCAGATGTCTAAGTGAATATAGATGGTCTGTGGCTGACTAGGCTTGTGGATGACTGCAAACTGGGTGCAGTCATTGAATCCCCAAATGATGCCAGCATATTCCAAAATGAGCTCACGCAGACAAATGATTGGTGCAAAAGCCTTGGTCTGAAACTCAATGCAAAAATGCATTATCATCCCTTTTGGCAAGGGTGATGTCCCAGCAAACTACACAATTGATAATAGCACCTTAAGTTCAAACTCAGTGATGAGAGATTTAGGAACACAGGTGGACAGCTCTCTAAACTTTGATCATCATGTGTCCACAGTGGTAAGGAAAGCTTTCCATGTAGGTCACTTCATAAATAAAAGCATAGCTTCCAGAGCAAAGGAAGTGATAGCATCCCTGTACTCATCCCTCTTCGGACCAATAATTGAGTATAATGCTGCTTTTTGTATGTACCTTATCAAACACTGGCAGCAACTAGATCAACCCCAACGATTCCTCACCAAAAACATTTATGGTCTTCAGCACATGTCATACACAGACAGATTGAAATCACTGCCATTATACTCAGTATCAGACAGACTGCTTAGAGGTTAGTTATGCCTGGCATACAGAGCACTTTTGGACCCTGTCCTAATGAGATTGATGCACATATGTAAGTCAAATGGCGAAAGACTTACCTGCTCTTGGGATCTTAACCTAGCTTGCAACATAAATAGGACCTGCTGGAGAGACCGATATGTCTTCTAAAGGCTGACACTGCTATGGAACAAACTACCCATCCACATCAAACAGAGTGCCTCTATGGCTCTATTTAACCAAAATTTGGACAATTGGATGGGTAACCACAAATTTGCCTCAGACGTTTCACCTATGTCCCAACTAGACAGGGGCTATCGGTGTTGAACCTAGCATTTTGTGAAATATAGATTGTATCCCATAATATATAAGGTAACAAGGGATTAACATGGCTAGGCTTGTAAGGGCCCTGGGGCCAACAGCCTAGTAATTTCCTATGATCCTATGATCCTATGTAGTGCTGCTGTCACAGCGTGCAAAATATCCAACCCTAACACAGTACACATTTGGCTATTATGTCAGTCCTATTGATAATGATAGCACCTTTACAATATATCTATGTCATAAGTAATGTAGTCATACAATTTAAGAAATAGGTCAGAAAACATGATTTCAGTGGGGAGGACCACACATCATGGACTTTGTGTGAAAGTGTAATATCTGTTAACAGCAAAGGTGTGTAAGAAAACCTGTCAATAATGCCATGTGTAGTGGATGTGTAAATGAACAGAGCTAGAAGACATCACTCAACATGTCATAACAGCACATAAACTGGACAAGCACACTCACATCAGTACCTGACTATGTCTTTGTGCAGTTCACATGCCAAGCAATAGTATAATCCGATGTATCATTATTGGGTAACAATATGCAGTTAAAATATCTAGCAAGGTATGTAAATATTATTGGACAGCATCAGCTGCAGCATATAATGTCTATACATATCAAGGTATACAAGCATTACTGAATAATATCATCTGCTGCATATAATTATGTAGCAAAATGATATGCACACATATAAATAAAAACACAACTACTGTATGTGATGTTAAATGAACAAGAACAATGATTCCTATATACTTATTTTGAAATAGTAAAGCTAACAGTGCTGTCATGTAAGGATGAGCACTATAAACAGAACAGAGGCTATCAAGTTCTACACATCAGCACGTACATGTTTATAATATATCGATGACAATAATCTGGGATGCTTTAGAGAACAGTGTCCCTCAACATGGTAAGCAAACTTATACAGTGACACATGAGTTTAAAGAACGTATGCAGAAGAGCAGGATGAAATCTATTAAAACATGTGCATGTTTGTCAGTATCAACATGTTGTATATCCAGACAATACAAACATACATAGAAGTCCTGCATATCTACAGTAAACAATAGCATAAATTACATGCTAGAACAATCTGTGCAGGTTGTGAGTAAAAGCAGAATAACCAAAACTGCCACATAAAAAGACTCATACTAGAATGATAAACATGCCCATATATGTTGACATTGTCAATAAGACAGAACCATGACGTTATATAACAGCATAAAGTATAACTTTTAATACATGTTGAGATATCCCAAGTAGAATATGTGCTGTTATTCAAATCCCCATATGTAAAAAAATCCATGAGATTGTTGTGATGTTTACTCAAATTAATTTAACATTGCACCATGGGTAACAGATATACTGAAGGAATCCTTACATTACATTGTGAGTGGAAGAAGTAGGTCACATCTTCACAAATTGTCTTTACAGTATACAGCATGGCCATGTTAGGATATATGTAAATACATGATGCACATATATATTGTCATATTCATAGGTTCATAGGTTCATAGGTTTATACTAGGCTATCTGCCCTAAGGCATTTATAAGCCTAGCCCAAATTTTTGTGGCTTATGCCACCCCTTATATGAAAAAATACTGTGCCCATTAGTTTGTTGTGCCTCTGTCCAGCAGTGACACAGAGATGATTCCCGGGGTAAACCTACGATCTCCCATCCACAGGTCTAGATTTCTCTTGAACAGAGTCAGCGAGGTGCTCTGCCTCACATGGACCGGGATTTTATTCCACAGCATAGGGAGTCTCTGAGTGATAAATCTATCCCTCCAGCACGTCCTATTTATATCCGTGCTAAGGTTTAAGTCGCTTGCTCTAGTGGTTTTGGTGGATTTGGATTTTTGAGGTGGAGCATGTCCATTAATTCTGGGTTGGACATGGCCTTGTATGTCAGGCATATGTCACCTCTGAGCAGATGGTATGCGACTGAATAGAGCTGGAGTTTCTTCAATCTGGCAGCATATGACAGATTTTGGAGTCCCTTTATCCTTTTGGTGAGGAACTTTTGGGGTCTCTCCAATTGCTGCAGATGTCGGGTGAGATACATCCCGAATGGGGCATTGTACTCGATCATTGGTCTGATAAGTGAAGAGTACAGGGGAACAATGACCTCACTAGATCTGGATGTGAATCCCTTCATGATCAGGTGGGCAATGTAGAAGGTCTTTCTAACCACTTTAGCAACGTGAGTGTCAAAAGAAAGGCCACTGTCAACCTGGGTCCCCAGGTCCCTGATAACCTCTTCTGTGCTTAGTGGATTGCCACCTATATGGTAGCTTGGGGTTAACTTGTTTTTTCCGAAGGGAATGACTATACATTTTTTGGCGTTTAACTTCAGGCCATGGCTCTGGCACCAGCTATCTGTTTCCGTGAGTCCCTTCTGAAGGATATCCGTGTCCGATGCACTTTCCACTATGGCGCCCAGTTTGCAGTCGTCTGCAAACTTTGTCAGCCAAAGTCCTCCCATGTCGGCCTGTACTTCTGAGAAGTAGATGCCAAACAATAGGGGGCCAAGGACCGAGCCCTGTGGGACACCACTTGTGACCGGCTTGGAGTCTGACACAGCGCCAGCAACTCTAACCCTGTGGGTTCTATCTTTAAGCCAGTTTGCAACCCATCTTGTGACATATGGGTTTACATTTAAGCTGGTAAGTTTTTCTACAATACCCGAGTGGGGTATTGTGTCGAAAGCCTTTGCAAGGTCAAGGTAGGCTGTATGGACTGCCTTTCCCTCATCAATGGCCTTGGTGACTGTTTCGAAGAAGTCGACCAAGTTCAAAAGGCATGATCTTCCCTTGACAAAGCCAAACTGGGTCGGGTCCAATGTCTGCAAGTCCCCTATATCTTTGTTTATGAGCTCCATTATGATCCTCTCCATAGCTTTGCAGACTAGACTTGTTAAGCTTATGGGGCGGTAATTACCAGGGTCCGTAGAGGTGCCGCCTTTGTGGAGTGGGACCACAGTTGCCGTACGCCACTCCTTGGGCACGTATCCTGTGGTAAGGCTGAGATTAAACAGCTGCCTTATGTGCGGGTTTAATTCCTCATTTAGCTCGTGCAGCACACAGCCAGGGACACCATCCGGTCTCATTGATGCTGTGTTTTTAGCTTTAGAGAGAGCAGCTTTCACCTGCACATTTGAGATGTCCGGGAGGCTACACTCGGCTGGGATAGTTATCTCTCCTTTAGGGGAGAGGGTGAAGTTTGCACTGAACCTGTCTGCCAGTATGTTGGCAATGTCTGTGGATTCAGTGATTTTTGTATCATTTTGGACTAATTCTTAGCATATCTGGGAGTTTCCACCCAGGTTCCTAACATAGCTGAAAAAGGCCTTATGATTGTCCTTTGAATCCATGGCAATTTTTCTCTCAAAATTGGCCTTAGTTGATTTTATGAGTGCTCGTATTTTTTACTAATAATGATCAGGGTGACTTCCCTTTTATGGATTTTGTTCTATCATGTAATAGCTTTTCCTCTTATTGTAAAGTTTGTTAATGGCTGGGGTCCACCAGACTGGACGTTTGCCCTTTGTGGAAAGAGTCTTGGTTTTATTTGGGATTGCCTGATCCATGCAGTCCTGGAGGTGTTCATAGAAGGCATTTGTAAGGGCTTCCGCAACTTGGGTTGTGGTTTCCACTGGCTCAGGGGCCTTGAAGGATACCACACCAGTCTTGAGTAGTGTGAAGTTTGCTTTAGAGAAGTTCTTCACTATGGTCTTTTTTGTTGGGGGTGGGGGCGGGATGTGGATTTCCAGTGAGATTAGTTTATGATCAGATCTCACCAATGAGGGATATACTTCGTGTGGAGCATTTTGTCCCCATGTTTGTGACAATGAGATCTAGTATATTTTCTCCTCTCGTGGGAACAGTGACTAGCTGTTCCATGGCATTTGAATTCATGAACTCCAGGAACCGTTGGGCTAGAAAGTTAGGGCTTGAGTAATGTTCCCAGTCTATATTCGGGTAGTTGAAGTCACCCAATATGATGGTGTTTGGAGATACATTTATACCCTCCAGTGTCTTCAGGAAGGCTGTGTGGGGTTCCTGAGTTTGAGAGGGTGGCCTGTAGCATGCTACAATTTGTAGAGCAGTTTTGCCTATGGTTAGTTGCACCTGTATGGTTTCCGAGCTTGCGTTGCCACCAACCTGGAGGTGTGGGTATCCTTTATGAATATGGATACACCCCCTCCTTTTGTGGTGTGGTCCGGGTTTTGGGGCCGGAACGCATGATATGAGGTAAAACCTAATACTGCCGGGGTGCTCTCAGGAGCCTTGAACCAGGATTCAGTTACAGCACAGACATCGATGTTCTCCATACTGAGAAGGGCCTTGAGTGCGTGCATTTTGAGATTTAGACTTCTGGCATTGAGCAGCATTACCCTCAGTTTCTTCCCATTTTTGTTTTCTAGGGTGGTAGGTTTAGAATTTGAGCCTTGCCTAAAAAAGGCACTATGGGGGGGGCAAGAGCCTTAGCCAATATCCAGAATCCCAGGGGTGACAGGTGCAAGCCGTCCCTTGCGAAACAGCGTGGCTTGTCAAGCATGTCATCCCAGGCAGACAGACACTGGATCCCCTTTGAATGACACCAGCCATTAAGCCAATTGTTAAAGCTGATCATCTTGTCTCTATATTGTGGCATCATTCTTGGTGAAGGAAGGATACTGCTCAGGGTTAGGGTCATACCTGCCTGGGCTACATAATCAGAGAGCTCCTCTATGTCTCTTTTCATGTAGTCCAGGGAGGTACGTCTCAGGTCGTTCACACCAGCATGGACAATGACTGTGTCATATTTGTACTTGCAGTGGAGTGACCCGAGTGCTTGTGTTATGTGGCGGATTCTAGCGGCCTATAGGCAGCTTACTGTGACCCTCTCCTTGTTCAGCCTGGTGAGTGGGACGTCAGTGTGTCTGACTATGGAGTCACCTATGAGAAGTATGTTTGGTGTTGTATTTGGCCTTAAGGGCTGCGTCTGCTTTGCACACTGCTTTTGTGGTTTATGTGTTGCTTGTGGGGTGTCTTGAGGTAGCAGTTGTTTGGGTGTCTGCTTTGGAGGCCTCTGCTGTTTAGGTAAATTTTTACTCATAGCCTCCGAGTATGTCTTTGTGTGTTTATGTGTTTGATTCAGTGGAGTGGTAGCATTATGTGAGGCTGGTTTTGTGGTGTGTGTAGTTGCCTTCTCCTCCTGTCTGGTCTTGCCAGTCCTGAGTTGAGAGAGCTCAGCCTCCAGTTTGGCTAAATAGCTGCATCTCTCGCAAGTATTTGTGTTATGTGGGAGGAGGAGAGGGTTGTCTGTGTACATGAGGCAGTTATAACATTGCCTCAAGATTCCCAGATTCACCAGCTGGACCGGAGAGGAGATTGACAACTGACCTTTGGACATGCTAGAATAATATTGGGAAATCCTTAATTGAAAACAAGGGCCAGTGGGGAGTGAGGGTGTAGTGCTTTTAATTTTTAGTGCTGACATATATAATTGCTTTAGTGAGCAAGTGCCAGGTAACTTGAGTGCAATGTGTTACAAGTAACTAAATGCAAAAACGACAAACAGTAACTTTCTTTCAAGTGAAACAAGGAAATAAGTACAGTAAGCAATGCAGATATCACTAGTGATCCACAGAAGCGCTGAGAAGTTGCGTATTAGGTGGAATTAGCTTCCAGGGAAATAACAAGCAAACAAACAACAAGCATATAGACAAAGCTAGATTCAGCAGGCCTGGATCTAGTCTATGCTAGAGCAAACAAGGTGCAGCAATTTCAGTAAGATACAGTTCAAATATTCAGGCACTATAAACCTTTAACCAGAAATTCCCAGCTCAGAAGGGCAGAGTCCAGCCTCTTCTCCCACAAGAGTGCAGACCATGAACCTTCTTAATGTAAAATAACTGTCCTGAAGCCCAAGTGCCTAAACCAGAACTAATACACTTGGACACTGGGCTCTCAATCAGCAGTTCCCAACTTAGAAGGATGAAAGCTACCTGTCCTGCCACCACAGTGCTTGCCACAAACCTTCCTAATGTAAAACAACTTGTCTGAAGCCCAAGTGCTTAATCCAAAAGACTTGAATGATAGCTACACTTTGATCAAGTTACAACCAAGTAGTAATAAATACCATTGAATACTTTAGAGAATGTCTGGATTAGTGCTCAAGTTACACAAACAAAGCTAGATCCAGCAGGCCCAAATCCAGTCTATGCCACAGCAAACAAGGCGCACCAACTTCAGTAAGAAACAGTTCAGATATGCATGCACTATAAGCCTTTAACCAGAAATTCCCAGCTCAGAATGGCACAGTCCAGCCTCTCCTCCCACAAGAGTGCAGACCACGAACCCTCTTAATGTAAAATAACTGGCTTGAAAGCCCAAGTGCTTAAACCAAAACTAATACACTTTTAGAATAACAGACACTGAGCCCTCAATCAGCAGTTCTCAACCTAGAAGGATGTAAGCTACCTGTTCTGCCACAACAGTGCAGACCACAAACCCTCTCAGTGCAAAACAACTAACTGGTCCGAAGCCCAAGTGTTTAAACCAAAAGGCTTAGAATGAGTTACACCATATCGTATAAATATGTATTACTTATCTCGAGCAGATTGCACAGTCATGTGTAGCTGCCATCCTGAATCAGCAAATGCTCATGTTGGACATCATTGCAAAACAACACACAGAAAAATGCTAATTGATATAGTGATTTGCAAAAACATATGTAACTCTGTTAAGGGTCCTAGCAACAGTACTTGTGCACCTAAATTTATGTGCAAAAAAAGAGGCATCCAAACAATACATAGTACAACATCTCTGCCAAAGAGCATTGACAGTGTGTGACAGCAGACACCAATCCAGTGCATGGACAGGCAAGATGTGTGCACCATGAAATGAGCTGAACATCTCTACCATATATATAAAATTTACTTACAGTATGCTGGTAAGACAGCAGACACAATAAGGTCTGTGGTATACACTGTCAGCAGATGTCGGTACCGATCCAGCAAACACACAAAACATATATGAAAAACATTCACACCTAAACTCCCAGTACAATTACAGCACAGATAACTATCAGGTTGACTGGCAACATCATCTTAAAACCTCCCCCAATAAATATACACTAACAGATGTTTCAGCTCATTTAAAATGTATGTAGTGTACACAAACTGATGTGTACAGCAAATGTGGTACTCACTAAATTAACAATTAGGAGACATACTTTGTTGTTGCATTATAGGAAATTGTGTACATACTTGCATTCAGGGATGCCATCTATATAAGCAGTGCAAAATGGAGTCAGGAAGTGAAAGGCCATTAGTAAAAAGCAGTACAAATACTGCAGAAAAAAATAACGCATACTACACTCTCTTGTCACTGCTCCTCCTTATGCATATAGCCCTGTTGTGACCGCTCTCCTTGGCATCTGTAAGACTATAATGAGTGCAAATATTAAATAATAACGATCACTCTGTGTTATGAGGTGTGGTGTCCTTCCTCTTGGCCAGTGATAAGGGAGCCTCAATCCTCACCATTGCCACTGGTGGAGAATGATCACTGTAAGAAAAATAGACACACAGTATTGTCAGATGCAGCCCTATGCACCGAGCACAATTTCCCTTAAGACCACACAGAGAATGCACACTTCAGTCCTTGGGCTGGGATTTCTCTGCAGGCCCCAAATAAGACTACTCACTGACCACTATAGAGCTGGATCTTTAGCTTGGTGTTCCAAGCCAAGTGCTCCACAACCTTCTCTGTGAAATCAGTGCTTTTATTCTCAGTGCCCCTGTTCAAAGTATCTGTCACACACACTCTCTCTTTGAGATTTGATTTTTCACACACACACACACACACACACACACACACACACACACACACACACACACACACACACACACACACACTTACACACGCATATGCACACATACATACACACATCTGGGAAAGGCTGGCACAGCTTACCTGCTCTGCCACCTACACCGAGACTATAAGGTACTTTAAGGCTGTTACCAGGTTACCCAATTACACTTAGTAAAATTAATACTTACACAAATGGCAATGTTTAACCAAGCAGCAAGGCTTTCAGGAAAGTGGAGCCACATTGCCACTAAATGAATGCAAGTACTCTCACAGGTTAAATATTTTTTAAAAGACAAGCCACAATGAAGGGTTTAGATATATTTAATAATAATTAATAATTAAAAAAAGACAATACTGAATATCTATTTACAATAAACACAAGAGTTTCAATCATAGAAAATAAGAAAAACAGCACAGAAGGAAAGACTCAAACAGATAAAGAAAAAACAACAACATTTAGCTGATCTCACTATATTTTTTTAACTGACTGAAGAATTAGTGTTCCATAGTTACTTGCTATAATAAGGCAAAATGGAGGTGGATGACAGTCTTGTCAGATCCAAAAACAGAGTGCATTCCTCATATATCTCACTAGAATTCACATATAATTTCATTGCTGGCTACAAAATGAGATAACATCTGGTCACCTGACTCTGATTCGCACACTACCCTCTCACTAGAAACTGGGCCAGGATCTTGCACTGGTGTGTCACAATACACACATATAACTTGGTTTATTACAGCATCTGGAAACTGTAAAAGTATATGAACACTTTTAACCATCCTGCAGAAACTAACAAGCCATTCTCTGCCACCCCAGGGTAGCAATTAGTTCACCGCTAAGGACAACAGAGCAGGATGCCAGCCCAGGATTTTCACAGACATTGCATCTCTGGCTTCATTCAGACCTGTGCAATAAAATCTCTATGGTTTAAACCAAGTCATTTAATTTCAAGCTATTTTTCTCAAGTTTATCTGGGCTGAGATTAACCCCTGCCCTTCCAATATGCTCTGTTGAAATATATGCATTTCATCAGTTACAACTATACAGTCTGACATACATGCATAGTTCTTTTCTACCCAGCAGGACCCAATGTTGATACATTTTAACATGAGCAACTGTACAAATCAGTTTTATATTCAAATGACATAATTCTTTACAAATCTCTAGCTAGCTATGCTGGCATATGCTACACATGCTCTTCTCTCTTCCCCCCTGGCACTACCTGACATCATCACATGAGGTTAGGCAGCAAATAGTGGTAAATTGCATCTGTACATCAAATATTCAAAATAAATACTCCACTTTAAAGTTTGCTAGCATTTCTTTACATACTGCAAATCTACCTTATATACATATGTGTGCATTTGTCTAAATACATACACAGACCTATATATGTGTGTGTGTATATATATATATACTTATATATATATATAGATATACTTCTAAATTTCGGAGTTTCAAATCTTCGAAAAAAAAAAACACCCCCCACTCCCCCTGCTAATTAAATATACCAACTCTGAGATCACACTACAGTGAGGAAAACCATAAATACACTCTTCCACTCTGTACAGCGATCTCCATATAAATGGTTCAAAGTTTCAAAACTTTGATCTTATGGTTTTGACCATAAGAAATTTGAAGTCTTGAAACTTCAAGATTTAGAAATAGACCTATATATGTATATCTATCTATATTTATATATATATATATATATATATATATATATATATATATATATATAGCCACATACACAACCCCCAGGATTCACGAAGCCTCCGTGTAAGAGTTATAACTCTTACACGGAGGCTGCAGTTAAACGGAGTGATGTCAGCATGCTCTGCATATTCATGAGAGCATGCTGAATCACACCTAAGTTGAACACGGTCCGTGTAAGACAGTAGGGGGCGTGTCCATAGGCTGAGCCCTGCAAGTGGACACGCCCCCAGAAGTGTAAAAGTGCCCAAAGTAGACACCCACAACAGAGTCCACGGAAATGTGAATAAACACAACAAAACACATGCCCCTACAGACTATTAAACATAAAACAATCTAAATGAACATGTCATATTTTTTTTAAATTGTAAAGATGTTTAACCGTGAGTGCGCCGTTTGCTGGCGTGCCAAGCAGCTACAGTTAGCAGTCAATGGGAAAGCATATAAGAACTAAATATGCAAAATAAGCCAGGAAGCAATAGCGTAGCGGTAGAGATGCCGCTGCAGAGCAGGCATTCATGGTCCGAGCCCCACAACACAATTTTTTTTTTTTTGCAAAATAAGCAGGAAACAAGTCCCTGACACATATGTACACATAAAACCAGAATATATGTAAAATGCAATGAAATATCCCATTTATATTGAATAAATGTGAGCTAAGAAATGAATATAAACTGCCAGATGTGCCCATAGCTGAGCTACAGTACAACAGAGTGAGTGTATGTGCCCGTAGATAAGCATTGGTTTAACTGGTGCAAAATGAGTGCCCGTAGCTGAGCAGTGGTTTACCATGCTAAATATATGTGCCCCTAACTGAGCTGAGTGGAATATGCGTGCCGATAGCCAAATGAGGCTTAAACCAGCGTACCCCGTTTGCGCGGAGCTGCGCACCGCACAAACAAGCTAACCAACGGGCAACGTTGAGCAAGCCGTATCAAAACTGCCTTTACACAGACACACCCCTCAACATGTCTAGACAGTCATGAAAAATAAAAAGCAGTGGCCAGGTTCGAACCCAGGATACTATACACCATAGGCAAGGCACAGAACCACTAAGCCATGACAGCAGTACCTAGAAATGCAATAATAGCTCATATATAGGAATGAATACAAACTACAGCATGACAATGCAGGTTTACTGAAGTTGATACAATTCCAAAATGGCCAATCACAGATATGTGGAAAACGGACTATATAAGCCCCATAGGCGGAATACACAGCATAAACGATTGTAGAACAGACCTGCAGGCAGAATGTCAGGTGTAGGAGAGGGTAGTCGCTTTCGGCGCAGAGGTGGGGTGTTGAGGAGTCCAGGTACATGGCCTGGCTCCTAGTCCACAACCATGAAGCCCAACTCATGCAGGGCCAGGTCCTCTGGGGAGCGTACAGGGCTGAGGCGTGGGACCAGTTGGCTCATGAACTCACCAGTGCCACAGGAATTCCAAGGACAGGTGAGCAGGTCCGTCACCACCATGCGGACCTGAAGAGACATAAGCAGGACCAACTGAACCTTTGGATCCAGGAGGCCCGGCAATCACCCAACGCCCCACCACTGAGTAAGTAACAATTAATTATGTATGTAGAAAGTTAAACTACCTGAAATTATGGAGATGTGTATTCCAATATTACTTCATTTATATTACAGCTGCAGGTGTCCGTTCTGCGAACCGCAGATCCTATGCCGATAGGCTGGTGCGGTTGCGCCACCAGGCAGGTCAGTAATCCACTACTAGTAACTGTAAAGATATATAAATGTATGACAGTCAGCAAAAGAGTGCAGTGTAGCCAGGAAGGAATTAAATCTGCAAGTAACAGTGTGAAAGTGTATGCAGGTATTGCCTGATTACAATAGTTACCAGCCTGTAAGTGTAAACTAAACATGACACTGTCCAACATATATTTTGAAATAAAACTGCCCTGCCTGTAAGAAAATAGTACACAACCTGCAGCAGCATGTAAAGTACAGCTGCAGAAGAGGATGAAATCACATGTGTGAAATATATCCCTGTGGAAATACTGAAACATGACAGAAGTGAGACTGCTGGAAAGAACTGTAATAACTACTGTTAAAACATGTCAATAAAGCCTAGAAGTACCAGTCTGAATAGTAACATGAAAGCAAGTGAGAGAGTGTGAGAAAGTGTCAGGAATACAGCAATACATTAGTAATAACCCCTGAATAAACTATACTGCAGTTAGGACAGAATTAAATGCATGTGAGACTCAGAACCAAACAGCAAAATCTGTTCAAAGTGTTGCTGCATGTGGAATGTGTACACTAAAATCTGGATATGTTGCTCCCAGTCTGAAATACGCAGATAGGATGATTGTCTGATATACCAAACATCCACACTTGTCTACAAGTATATAAAGCAAAGGTAACAGGATGATGTATCTGAACAAAGCTCGATATGAATGTGTATGAACAGCAATAAAATGTAGATTGATGTTGCAGTAACAGTCCCATCTGCAAGGTTAAGTAGTTAACATATAGAACACTGTAGTTAGAACAGTAGTGTGTATATAACTGTAGCTATTAGAAATGTACAGCATATGTATTTGTATTCGAAGGTGTTAATATTACTTTATTTACCCCACCCTCTAACCACCTATAACCCATTCCACGTGAAAATGGTATGTGCAACCACGATTACCACCCCTGGACATCTGTCCTGTTGGGTCATATATATTTGCATGTCTGTTGATGCATCTGCCCTGTTCATACATCCACACCTGATGGCCTGTTGCCATCAATCAACCCTGCATGTTGTTGGACTGTGTATTACTGTTCAAATTATGCATGTGTTATGCACGCTGTTCAATGGTGTGAATATCTGGGTGTTTGGTTAATGGGAATACTAATGCATGCTGTTACAACTAATTGTGAATGGTATTATATGTCACTAACCCAAACTGTCATGACATACTGCAAAACATAGAACGACAGGGAAGGCGGGTTCCAGCGGATCCACCTCTCCCACCTCAGCTGGCGAGTGCACCTGGCACTAGTGCCGAGTCCGGACCCTCCTCCGGTGGCCCTGTGCCACCTGCAGGTGGAAGAGCTGCAGGGGATGCGGCTTGCCCCCCCTCTGCAAGTGTGGCCGGAGGAGATCCACCACTCACCCTCCGTAGCATCCGGACTGTGGTGCGTAGGGAGATTCGGGACTCTGTCCTCGAGCCCCTATGCCAGCTCGAGGCATGGGTGGCGCAACTAAAGGGCATGCCCGTTGCCCCGCCTACACAGCCCCCAACACAGCCCCATCCTGGGCAGTGAAGGAACAGTGGCAACTGCCTATGGGTGGGGATATCAGTTCCACTGTTGCCATCTGTGGGCTCATGGGCTCTGGATATCCAAACCTCCGTCCCCGTCAATTGTGTAACCCCCCCACATGTGTCATACACTGCCCCTGTATGCGTCGTGTTTGTCTTGTCTGTTAACCTACCCAACCTACCTCCCCAGCTGTACCGACTACCTTCACCTGACATACCACTCTCACCTGAAAAAAAAAAAGGGCACTCTGTACCCACAAAAAAATTACGCCCATACATAGCTGCCCATTCCGCACACATGTCTACTGGACATGGAACCTATCAATTCCAATTGGCTGTACAACAAGTATTATTGTTGTCCTGACACCTCTCTCAGGGGTGGAAGGTTTCAAATGTCACACCAAATTACATACATATGCACAGCTGTTGCTGCTGAAGAAATGGGCAGCTATGGGCCTTACCTACATCCCTCCTGCACATCCCAAGCTTGTTTCCCTACTGTCTTACCCTCTTTGTGACCCCTTTTTCACCACTTTCCTGTCTCCCCATTTTCTTTTCTTTCATGAAAATAAGCTGGTGTGCGCAAGAGTAAGCACGCTTAAGTGGTTGTAATCAGGTGTGCGCTTGTGTGCGCGGAGCTAACCGCCAGTGCGCATTCGTGAGCTCCGCGCAAACCAGCGCTAACCCGGTTACAACTGCTTAAAAGTGCCTTAGGCACTTTGATTGACAGGTCCTGTACTCAGTTCAAAAGAAAAATAAAATCCCACTGTGAGTCCCGAACCCAGGCAACTATAGTCTGCATGACTTACCACTAAGCCATAAATCTTATATAAAAACATTGTGCTAAAGTAAATATATCATGTAACAGTAGGAATGAATGTAAAGGGAATATAGATGTGTAGTACACAAAGCATGACATTTAGAATCACGAGCAAAACTGGTGGATTTCCATAATAGTAGTGTGTGAACAGAAACAGCCATGCTAGTTGGAAGCTAGTAGGTAATAATGTCACCATAGCACCTTGCAAGACACACACATACTCACAGCAGGATAAGCACTGCCCATACCCCACAACCTCTTACAGGAACACATCTGGACCAAGTAATAAAATATGTGGAGCAAAGGCCCAAAACCAGGGACACATTACAAATAAAGCTACAACAAATGCAGACAGTTCAGAAAGTAACAGGGTCTACACCTTGTGGGATGTTTGGAAGGGTATGCAGTCTGGAACTTGAATGTTTGTCACCATATTCTGACTTGAGCCCAGACTGACTTGCCAGATAAAGGTGTGCATGAGATATTGACCAAATTATGAGGCAGAAATGTGGACAGCCTGCAAATATCTGTACACATGATGGGTCCAACACCACCATATTTAAATAGTTAAGAACCTAGACATAGCAACAGTGAATGTCTTACAGGGATGCCCCACAGACCCCATGTGAAATGTACAAACAGTAGCCAGATAGGTGTAACACATGCAATGGTAACTATGGAGTCCGGAAAGTATTCACCACTCGCATGGCAGAAAAAGTGTAGTAATACATATGCTCATGCTAACCCACAGTCACAACTGCAGCATAGCAGACATTTTAATGGGTGTACCCCACTGATATGTACCATTCCATGAGGCACATAACTGATGAACCTGAAAGTCTCTGGGGCCTGCTCAGCAGCATACTCAAATACCCTAATAGATGTCAAGGCCCACACCATGGCCAGACCGCACTGCATGCTGTAACACCCTAGCAGATATAGCAAGCATTCCAAGGTGTGAATGTACATGGAAAATAGGAAAGCTACAGCAGCACACTACAGTCAAGACACCTAGCAGGCATACAAGTAGTGACTGTAAAGGGCAACTATTGAAGCCTTAGCAACAGAGTGCAAGCAAAAGTGAAAGGAAAGCACACACACACATTAACAATAGTAGTAGTTGTAGTTGTCAGTGTACGTACACAGTTAGTACAGGAAACTGGAGAAATGAATGGAGGAATGTTAATCTACAACACACCTGGAAATATGAGAGAGATACCAACCTTTACACTCACAGAACATTGTCCACAGCATAACAGCATGGTCCCTGCCCTTAACATCTGAAAGGGCTACGCCTATCTCACACACCTTTTTATAGCACTGTTCTGAAATCACAGTGAGAACTGCAATCAGTACACAACTGGCTGCATGCAATTAGCAAATGCTGGCTAACAATTGGTGCAGACGCCATCACATGGGCATATGCAGATACCTACAAAAGTATGCTGTACCCCATGTCCACGCATGCAATACTTTCATTGCACCCTGAGAAGGATGTGAGAGACAGACAGAGACACAGAGAGAGAGAGAGACAGAGAAAACTGAAATTAAGCAGACAGAAACGAATTGTTCAGCAACAGCTACCTGAAAGCTGACAACTGGGAAGTGGAGCAGCAGGACAGAGAACCAGACAGCAGCAGAAGCAGCTGTGACAAACACAGGTAATGTAAAGTAATACTATAAAGGTGTACATACTGTGAACCCTCCATATGTGTCATTGGTCTGTATCCATATGTATATGAAGATGTGTAAAGGGCAGGAGACATACAGCAACTATCAGTGAAGGCTGTACATACATTTGTATGTGAGAGAATCTATGTGCACATATCAATGTTGTTTGATTGTAGGTTGTAGTGCCATGTACAAATTAGGTTACACAGCTACGTATGTTTAGCAGTATGTTAGTGTGTGTATACAGTATGGTAGACAAATATGTTGATATACCTGTCCAACATATGGATATGTATGTATGCAAACATATGTATGTGTGTATATATATATATATATATATATATATATATATATATAAATGTATATATATATATATGTATATATATATATATATATATATATATATATATATATATATATATATATATGATATGCATATATGTATACATACATAGAGAGAGAGATGTAGGAATACATAGACAGATGTCGATAGAATATTGTACCAATGTATCTATGTAATGCACACATGCAGATATAGATATATGTAGATACATATACATAGACAGACTGATCTGACTACCTACAGGTATGATTGTATATGATGACCTGCAACACAGCCTGTCCCACCCCCTCTGTCACTCACACCCCCACTGTGCCCCCCCTCCACATCTATAGCAATATATGTACATCAATATATATATATATATATATATGTGTATATGTATACGGACATATATATATATATATATATATATATATATATATATATATATATATACATATATATATATATATATATATATATATATATATAGAGAGAGAGAGAGAGAGATGTATATAAAGTCTGAGTGAGGCACATGTGTACAGATGTATTGCAACAGGTGCCTGGTGACAAAGGCATGGAGTGAACACCAGTGTCAAATCCGGAGTATCATACCACATTCCAGATCACCAACACCAGTAACCACCAGATATGTGATTGGCCGCCCACCACTGCATGTGTCAGGGGTGAGCAGGGTCAGAAATGTGTACAATAGTGGCCCCAATGATAGTCACAGTGGCACACTATCCCTGGAATACCTGCACATGGTATGTGTCCGCACACATGGTGAGTCAGGTATGGACATGTAGGTCGGTGTACCCCCCACACCACATAATGGATGCCATGGTATGGATCTCACATGACAGCAATAGATATGGAGAAGGACACAGTGACATGTACAACACTGTGACAACGCACTCAAACACATTACCAATGCACAGTGACTGACAACACCACAGAGTACACATATGCTACCCACATAGAGGTTACCACTCCCAGATTTACATATGGAGGTCACACCCATGACAGATGTCCAACAACCATAGTAACACCTTCCACCATCCACAACCTAAATGTCTGCTGTGTGTCGTCCATGCCACTGCAATAGTGTGCACATGTGGAGGTAAGAGTTCCTACTCACAGATAAGACACACCCTGCAATAAACTACACAGTGTTAAGAAGCGAGACTCCCCATGAGTACATGTCACACATACCCCTGCTGAATGTTAGTCAGATAGGTAATATGCCATATGAGTCACCCTGTGTAACTGTGTGACGGCAGCAGATACCATCACACCACATGTGTCACAATGGTCAGGGTAGCAGAACAGTACGCTGCTGTAGACACAGGGGCAATAGCATATTGTATAGTATTGTATTGTAATGTAATGTATTGTGTTGTATTGTATTGGTATGGTGAGGTGCCTCCTTCATGGAGTGGAACCACTGCTGCTGTGCGCCAGTGTACAGGTACATATCCTGTAGTCAGGCTAGTGTTACATAGCGCTTCTATATGTGTGTTTAGCTCCTGTCAGAGGTTATGTAGCATGCAACTGGGGATACCATCAGGTCCCATCCATGTTGTGTATTCTGCTGTCCTGCGGGTGTCTCTCACCTGGACATCTGTGATGACGGGGAGGTTACAGTCAGCTGGGATAATTATGCCTTATTACAGGGGAGAGGGCGGGGTGACACCTGCACTGAACCTGTCCACCAAAATGTTGTCGATATCTGTGGTGTCAGTGAAATATGTGTTGTGTACTACCTATGGGCATAGAGGATGGCTCCTGTCCAGGTTGCTAACATAACTGAAGAAGGCCTCCTGGTCATCTGTAGTGTCACTCTTGATTTCCCTCTCAACGTTGCCCATGTAGTCAGTATGATGGGAAATAGATCCTTACCAGTGCTGCTCAGACATGCCCTCCTTCAGTGAATGATGCTCTGTCTTGCAGTAGCTTCCATCTTCTGTAATACAATCTGTCTATGGCTGGGGTCCACCAGACAGGATGCTGTCCCTTTGTGGAGAGTGTCTTGGTCATATATGGGATTGCATGATCCATGCATTCTTGGAGATGTCTGTAGAAAGCAATTGTGTAGGGGTCAGCATTGTGGGTTGTATCTGCCACTGGCCCAGTGGACTGTAAGGATACCATATCACTGTTACAAAGTGTAAAGTTTGTATCTGTAATGTTATGCACTATAGTCATCTGTGCTGGTGGTGGAGGTGGGATATGTATATCCAGGGCAATCAGTGTGTGGTCAGCCCACAGTAGTTGCCGATGTAGGCCATACAGTACCTAGATACAAACCCCCAGAGTGAGGAGGTGCTTCTGACCTGAATCAGTGTTCTGACTGCTGGTGTTTGGTAGTATGTCGTATGGAGTCTGCCAGGTACTGTTGCACAGTTGCTGGCCGAGCACTGATACCTGGCCATCTACATGTGTATCCACCAATAGACAGACAGATGCTACATATGTGAGATATGTTGTATCATAACAGTCGAGTAGCATGTGTAGTATGTGTGCCAAAGTCTGCTGACATATATTGCTGATACCAGGTTATTTTCTTCCTCGGGTACATGGCCCACCTGCGGAACCCCACCTACTCCACAGCTGAGGATGAGGAGATACACCAGAGCCTGGTGTGGGACTATGCAATACTCTTTTCCCGCACCAGCCAGAATCAGCAGGAGAGGGCTGCACTGTGGCAAGACCTTGTCCGTCGGGTAAATGATATAGGCACGCATAATAGGACATATGAGCAGGTACGACATCACTGCAGTGATTTAATCAGACATGTCCGTCAGCGTGCATCAGATATCCACAGGCAACAGGTCGCCACAGGTGGTGGGGTGGCTACACATCCCCCACTCACCAGACTGGAGGGACTACTCCTGAGTGTAGTGGCTCCAGTCCACCAGCAACAACAACAGCAGCAGACATGCATCATGATGGAAGCTGGAGCAACACAGCAGCAAGACAGTGAACGTGCAGGTAATATGTCATATGTATAGTTGACTGTTGTGTACACTGGTAGTTAATGCATGTGTGAGGTGTGTCCTTGGTTTGTAGCTGTCACCATAGTATTTAATGTGCAAGTGTGATATCCTCAATATTAGCTGCTGACCTGCGAAAGGCGACTGTTGTACTCCTGACCTGTATCATACTCAGTAACAATGGCACAGTTGTGCCCACTGACATTATTTTCTTCATGTCTGCAGGACCCTCTGGTATAACTGCAATGCAGCCTATCCATGCTGGTGAGTGTGTATTAACAATTCCTGTAATAGTGTTGATAGTAATAGTACTATTTGGCTCACTTAGTAGTGCTCTTTGTATGCATGTAGGTGTGTCTGTGTCTGTGTGTTGATATCACGCATACTGAGTACTGTACAATTGTGTGAAACTGTGTGCATGTGTGCATATGTGCATGTGTGCAGGTGTGCATGTGTGCATGTGTGCACCTGTGCATGTGTGCATGTGTGCATGTGTGCATGTGTGCACGTGTGCATGAGTGCACCTGTGCAGGTGTGCATGTGTGCATGTGTGCATGTGTGCCCCTGTGCATGTGTGCAGGTGAGCATGTGTGCACCTGCACATGTGTGCATCGCTGGTAATGTGTAGACATTGTAAACTGTGTTTCCTGTTTCCTTCCCACAGGTTCTGTTGCTGCTCTGGTGTCATGTAGCAGGGAACCTGAGTCAGGTGCCGTGGGTACTGATAATGATAACATCGGTGTAATGGCACAGGAAGGTATGCCAGGGTCCACCATTGGTCAGCCGATTGACAGTACACAGCTGTCGACCCCATCAATGCGCACAGTTATCCTGCCAATACACCCCTTGTCACCACTGTCCCTAGGTGATGGACAGCATACAGTGGGCATTGACCAGGGTAATGTGGTATCTGTGGCACATGCCTCCCCACACAGCAGCCATGGGCATGTCCCAGAGATGGTACCACACAGACAGATGTCCAGGGGTTCTCATGGGAGCATCCATGGGCGTACTGCCCCTGTCAGACGTGCCCACAGAGGTCTTACAACCTCAGCTATGTTTTGGACTGTCATGCAGGCACAGTCACGTATGGAACGGTACACCAGACAGGGTCTGAGGGAGCTGGCAGCATGTCGCACAGCCATGACTGACAGTATGCGTGACATTGCGGCTGCCATCCGTGATTTCACCGATGTCATAGACAGACGTTGTGGGGGCATATTAGACCGGTTCCACAACTACATGTCCATGAGCCAGGGTGATGGTGGGCGGTTGAGGCGCCGACGTGGCCGTATGCCAGCAACAGCAGCAGCTGGCAGTCGGCGGGACGACAACAACAGGGCGCCCGTAGTGCCAGCAGCAGCCCCAGCAATGCTGGGTCTGTGCTGTCATCAGACCGCCCCAGGAGACCACGTGCACGTGGCTCTGGCCAGGCCCGACAGGGATCTGTGTCCAGTCAATGAACACCTGCTTCTGATGACAGTACCCAGTCTGGGTTGGTACCGGATACGGTCCGTAGCACCCTGCAAGGCACAGGTACCGTGTCCGTGGCCAGAGACACTGATCTGTATGACCTGGCAGGTACAGTCTGTGGCTGTCCACAAACACCAGTATATGGCAGCCATGAGGTGGAACTGTGTGCATCCATACACACATGCAAATTGACAACACCTAGGGCTACCGATACACGCACACACTGCATCAACATTGCCCCACCTTCTACTGCTGTCCCTCACCAACACACACACATACATGTCAATTGGTGGTATGGGTGGCTGACTCAGGCATACCAAGTTCACACCCTGTGCATATGATGAAACTGTGCCACCTCCTGCAATCTGTAACAACTGTGCAGGTACAGGTTAACATGTTGCTGATGCACAGGGTGACCATAGATATGTAGTAATAGTATCATGCTGTTAACAGTACTGTGTGCTGAATTAATTGTGGGTATATCACAGCATGCCTGATGCAGTAAGTGTGTGATTGTCATGTCCTGTTGTCTACACCCATGGTAAGTACCATAGTGTATCATCTGCACATGTTGGCATACTGGTGGTAATGATGTCAACAGAAGGCTACATACATAGGTAGCACAGGGGATAGGGTAATGAATGTAGTAATACACAATGATGGACATGTAAATTGCAAGTGGCATGTTGCCCACACTAGACTCTGCAATGCAGATGTTTGAGGATGTTGATATGTGTGCAGTACTACACGACTGGTACAGGACACACAGGAGCACCCTAGCACTGCATGCTCACATCTCATACCATGCTAGACAGCCCCAACACACATAACTAACTGTCACAGGAGGGAGAGTCCCCATATATGTCAGGGATACTGTGGTGGCAGGCCAGGGAGCATACATCCTACTACGTATGGAACCACTGAGTGAAGGCTCAGTGTCTGTTATCTGACATGTGTATTATTGCAGGTATGAGCACATGGGTTTCTATCCAGTTATTGTACATCCTGACAGTACATGCATGTTCTGTACACTTGTGTGCACTGAGACTGGACCCTAGCCATCTGACCCGTGTATTTCCATGTACATGTGCATAGTGCCTGCATATTTGCAGTGTTACCTACTGGAACTGGTACAGCTTGTTTGTTGTACAATGGACTACATGGAGCCCTGTTTACTGTATCTTTGTTTGCATGCATGTTTGCTTGCAATTACCCTGGAATACTGATCACACCTGCAATGCATAGTTATAGGGCTTCTGTGGACTCCTAGTGCCATCTGCATAGCCTACTATATGTATGTCCATGTCCCACTTGACAGGTTGTCACTGTTTGTCCTGTTCACATGTACATTGCCTGTGACACAGTGCATATGACCTGCCTGGCATGTGTCCACGTGAGAAGTCATATATGCTACTGCTAACTAATCACAGGCACTACACCTTCACACATTCATCTTCTGTTGAACTACCTGCTTTGCTAGGGACAGCCTGCACCTGTCACCCCTGGCCTTTCAGATATTGGCAAAGGCTCTTGCTACCCCATAGTGCCTATGTTAGGCAGGGCTCAAATGACAAACCCACCTTCATAGGTATCACAAGGGATAAGACACTAAGAGCAATGCTACCCAGCCAGATGTCTAAACCTCCAGATGCATGCACACAAACACTCCTTGGCATGGAAAACATCGATATCTGTGCAGGAGCAGATGCCTGGTTCAGGGCTACTGAGAGCACACCAGCACTACGGCGTGTAACCCGGTTCATTTCTTTGATACAGTCAGCAAGGCCATTGCCGAGGAAGGTGGTTCACACAGCCTACCTGGACCTTGCAAAGCCTTCACAACAATACCCCACTTGGGCATTCTAGGAAGCTCACCCAAAAACCCTTTTAAATTAATTAAGCCCCCAAAGGTTCACTAGATGGGATTTGCCCCCCCAGTTGGGCCCCCAAAAGCAGGAACCAATGGTTAAAACCCTTGCCCCCGGAAAACCATGCCAGACCCCAACCCGGGTTAACGGTTTGG
>NC_056726.1:1188732597-1188795097 GCF_019279795.1 Protopterus annectens
ACACCCCCCCACACCCCTTTAAACCCGCCAGTTTTTTTCCAATACCCAAAAAAAAAAAAAAAAATTTTGCAAGACTGACTTACCAGGCAGCTCCAGGCTCGTTGGCTGGGAGACACCCACCTCCACGATGGCAGCGAGGGTTTCAGCATGTTGTTCCCTGGGTGTCCCGAGACTGGCCAGGAGCTCCTCCGTGTGTGTGAGTGGGGGCTGGGTTGATGGCCCACCACCTGTCCCATCTTGTTGTCTGGCGAATGCGGCGGCACGCTGTTTCGCATGCCAAATTAGGTCTGTGCAGTGTCTGCAGATCTGCTGATATGTGCGGTTGTGGCCGCCCACGGTGTTCACCCTCCTGCGCAAATCCTGCCACATGTCTTCACGCTGCTGTGCCTGTAGTGGCACATGGCTGAACAGTATGTCATAGTTGTCGTGGAGCAACGGTATTATCACTTCATCCTCCTGTCGGCTGAAGGCAGGCAGCCAGGAACATGGCATTATCTGTAAGACATAATGATGTTGACAGGTCACATTTACACTGCTGTACTGGCATACTGCTGGACATACATTGCTATGACATGTACAACATCTGCACAGTAATCTCTGCGATGCATCATGGCAGTGACACAGCCGATGTGTTGCCGTCACACCATTGAGCAGTGGGTGTCATATCATATCTGTGTGTCGCCTCATCACACTGTACACGCACCATGTTGATGTTAGCCTGCTGTGGACATGTGTACCTGCCTGCACCTGTGTCCATATCAGTTGGCACAGATCCCTATGTGACAGCAGTTCTACTGTTCACCTGGATGCTGTGTATATGTCACTAGACATCCCGTACGTGGCCATTATGAACGTCAGTGGTGGCACTGCACACATACACATGGACACCTGTACATGCATGTGTTGTGCCATGTACATCCACACAGCACTGTACGGGTGTTGGGCAACCTGCCACGGCTCACCTGTGTTGCACATGTGATACACATGGGACAATGTGTAACCATGTCACATTAGCAGGAAAGGTCATGCATAGCATGTGCGCACACACGTTGTCCACAGCAACACACAGCACCTGTAACACCACAGGGTGCATCACCGCCCCATTACTGCTGTGGACGGTTGATAGTGACAGTGCCTTTTGTCCATCGCACCATGTAGGGCTGTGATAGCACGTGCAGCCTTGCTGGGCAGGGCTGCATGGTATGGCACGGTATGTCACATACATGGCACTGGGATGTGACCCACCTGTGGGGTACTGATATTGGCAGGGTGGCTGTCCATTCCATATGTCATTGCTATGTGTATATGGACATTACACATGTCTATCATCATGGTGTGGACACTGGCCTTATGCAAGGTAGGCTGCACCCTGCTTGGTGGGGGTGTGTCTGATGCATGCAGGTATCGCACATCCATGCATACACATTAACCCTGACAGGTGCTATGTGCTGCGATATTGTTCAACCCAGTGCTGTATGTGCCCACACACTGCTATCCCGTGCATATGGATGGTTGCCTGGACTGACATGGGTACCACATATGTCTACATCCAGTGCCTGCTGCCACCCCCATGTCTGCTGGTGCACTGCACAGCGCCATCCCTCCCACGGGGAATGTGGTGTTGGGCACAGCATAGGTATCCATGTATGGGGACAGGGATGTTCACATAGCAGGGGCACTGATGGTATCGTCGATCTGACCATACACGTATGACGCACCCCTCACACATACAACCCATTCAATATGTTGTTTGCAACACTGACACAGCTATACTGCTATGCCGGAGACATTCCCAGACGTACATACACAGATGCGTGCACATCTGTCTGTGGCATGGGCTGGACTATTGGTGTGGTTCGGCACATAACGTGTTTGAGTGTGGCTGGCGCAGACCTACTGTGCACATGTCTACACAGTAAGCCTGTTCTACAGTAGCCATCGGTGATGTGCTGTGCACATATCATATCTGCACATTGTGTTGGTGTCTGTCTGTCCACGGGCCAGTGGTGGGACACACAGGGATATTGGTGAACATATATGCATGCAACCCTGTACTGCTGTACCGCTAGCTTCTCGGGTGCTAATGTGTCATAGACATGCACACCGTACCCGAACAGGTGGTAGTGGGTTGCCACCTGTACCCATCTCCTCTTGTGGGTTGCTATCATCCAACACCCTCTTTGTATTGTATATTCAGGCTATGCACCTGTGTGGGGCATGTGGGCATGCAATGCAGTACTGCGTGCCTTTGCACCCATCGCGGAACATGTCACACAGGTACACTGGCAGCCGTACACTTCACAGCTTGATGACGGCACTACACATGTTGTACACATGTAACACATGTCCTGTGGGACATGGTCAACTGTACAGGCATGTCCAACAGTCACATGCCACTGCTACCCCTACATGACGGCTATGCAGGACATGTGGCGGTACAGCAACTGTCACATGTACACGTGCAATGCCCCCCTACCTACATCGCCTGGTACTGCCTGTGGGGCACGTGCGTCTGCATCCATGCTATGGCCATAGATGACAGTTGTACATCGATATGTGCAACATACCTCATTGGCTGTTCTCATGTGTGCATGTTCAACATGTCTACGCATTGTTTGTGTGTGTCACACATTCATTGTTGTGCATGGTTTACATGGCAGCCATGGCGTACTGTGTGTGATTCCAGGTACTTCATTGGGATACCAGCATTGTACATTATCACGGCGTATTCCAGCCATCACGTAGCCATCCTAGCTGACACTGTTATCCAGCCAGTGGGAGGTGTTCTGCCATGTGCACATACGTCACACAGTACGAGGGTGGCTGACACCCATTCTCGGGACAGGGTTCTGACCGCTGTGTATGTGTGTGATGCTGTCAACGACCATGACTGCGCCAGATAGTGACATCTGGATGTGTAACATTCACAACACACACCTACCTTCACGTAGCAACACATCATCCACAACAATGGACATTCCTGCCAGAACACTGTGTGCAGTATGTCTGTATGACCACTGCAGGCACCACTGTTGGCCACCAGCATGGCTGCCAACAGCACCAGTGTGTATCCCGTGTGACCATGGGTTACACCATTCACAACACACCTGTCTCAGATGACCCTGTTGTGGGTCACAGTGCAGTTCCACACATCATGTAACAGTATACATCATGCACCGATATGTTGCGGACATGTGAACGGCTGTGCAACTCAACATATGCACACATGACACATCACCTGGTACAATGTGTCTGTCTTACCACACGTTATTGTGACCACCCTGTGATGACATTGTACAGGCTACGTGGAGTGGGACATGTGATGGCTCAAAGGTATATTCACCCTCCGGGTGTGTGTCTAGCCAGGTGTACAGTAGGCAGTGGTCTGCACACGGGGATACTATACATTGGCCTACTCTGTCACTGCGGCTGTTGACTATGCTCATACTGTACTTATACAGGCATGTGGTATCTGTCCAGTATGACAGTCGTGGTCGACCACACTACTGTGGCACACATGACCTGCGGACATCTGCCTAGGGTGTGGAGCCCACATGTACATCTTCACATGCTATGCTGCCTCTGCGGCGGTGTCACATGTCTGTCTCCAGCAGGGCTGTAACAGGCAGGCACAGCATGCAGTAATGTGTGACAATGCTTGCACCCTCCACTGTGCTGCACACAAGCACGGCATGCACAGTAGTGCACGCCTGACATTTATCTGCGGTGCCTGGGACCTGCCTCCATGCTATGCACAGCACACCTGCCAGTCCAGATTGTACACAGATCATACCTCCCAGGCACATACCTGGACTGCAACACACACAGGTGAGGGGATCCCACATCACACTATGTTTTACACACATACTGTATATTTTCTGAACACAATGCATCATAGATACTCCATGTTCGGATACCCATGTTTGTGACCGCTAGACACATTGTAACACGCAACAGAGAGTACACTGTACACCACAGGTTACATGCTGGCTGTGTTGTCATACTGTACATTGCACCTCGGACAGTTGCTACTGCCATGTGCTGACAGCAACCCACACTTCCCTAGTATGGACTCCCATGTACCCACATGCTTGGCCATGCAGTACACATAGCTGGGTGACACATTACACAACACATACCATACCTACACTACCCTCGGCATGCACCATACCTCCATGTGTCTGCTGTGTTAAACCTAGGGATATCCCCCCTCTGGTAGATGAACATATATGCTTCGCGGCCCTGCTAGCCACACCCTGGACACACACCCATTGCAGCATACATGGTACATGTGCTCAACGGCCGGTACTACTGACGTCTGCTGACGGGGGTGGTTAATGTCATGGCACCCTGGCAGCTGGACAGTGTACGTGACTATGCTGACACATATCACAGTGCACTTCCGCAACATGTACGCAATGGTAGGGACCATGCTATTCCACACAGAGACATGGCGGTACTGGCCTTTTCACAGACGCCACGGTGGTAGTCATGTTCCATGCACATCTGCTGTATGGGCACATGTGCAGGCTGTTGCACGGTGGGTATATTCACATGTGTGGGGTGCATCACTTGACAGTCATGGTGGGTCCTCGTGGTCCATCACATGCTCCAAGGCTAGCTACCTACACATGACTGCCGCACATTGCAGTGTGGGCCCTCAGGCAGTGTGGTGGTATGTCTGTGTTGTTTGGCTACATCCACATTCGATGTAGCGTACAACAGTCACCCAGGCATTGCCGACTGAGATGTTGTTGGCAACATGCCGGCCAATGGGGTACCTACCAACAATACACACTCTCACTCACTACAGGGTTGCAATCCATACATGGACATCACAGTGTCCCTGTGGACACATACATGGTACTGCCATGCACACGTTATGTCCTAGGACACTGTCCCAATGTCACCTCCGATCTCCCTAGCTGTTATGTCCCGCCAACCTGTTTGGTATGTGTCTCCGCAGCAGCCCACTGAATTAACTGCTAGCCTGTTCATGGACGTTGTGTACCTTGACCACCACACGACCGCATCTATCACACTACACATGGGTGGTACTGCATTGCACATGTGGGACTGCATTCATACACTCATGACTGGACCATTCAGTATGGCACTGGGGCACATCCTCACATCCGTGCTTCACACACTCATTGATGACCTCCATGCCTTTACTGGCACCCTTGTTGGGCCTCTGTGTGGCACAGCACGCCACATACACATGCTGGGCACCTGTCATACCATTGCATGGGTGGTTGGTGTGGTACGGAGGGTAACAGATCAGACATTGTCCCCACATTGCCTTTCAGCACCATTCCACATTCTGGTATTGGCAATGTACACATCCACCATCACATCATACCCTGTGTCTCAGGATGTTAGGCTATATGACTCCTGGACAGGACACACAGTGGTGCAAGCATATCATGCTACCTACTACATGTCAGGTACATGTGGCATTACACAGTCCTCAGGCATGTGGCCCCTCATGTTCACTATTTGCTTACATACACAACATGCTGTCACAGAGTACTGTCCATGCCTAGATATCCCACATCTACATACCTGGCAGCATTGTAGCTCCACCAGCTCATACTGCTAACAACCGTACAGGTGTCGGTGTGGCAGATACATCGTGTAGATGTCATTGCGTCAGGATACATCACACATGGTGCATACACATCACCTTTGCATAGCAACAGTCATCCACTGGGTATCACATGGATACTGTCCCCATACATGCATATCACATTGTACATGGTTGCTGTACACACACATGCCCCACATGGTGCTGTGGTTGCCATATTCCACTGTGGCATGGGTACACATCTGCTGGGCCACACATCTGTACTGTGTGTGTTGCTGGTACATAGGTAGCCTTTGTACCTGTGCCATACACACATCTACACACGGGCAGGGTTACAATAACACATTTGTGGTGTACCTTCCACAATGGCTACGACTTTACATGGCACGGCATTGTCATGCCGTGATGTATACCAGGCTCAGACAGTTTGCATATGCGGATGACAGACGGGGAATACATCTGTACTCATCTGCGTACCACTTACACAGGGGTGTCATCTACTCTGACATGGGCCATGTCTTCCGCATTAGTGATGCATGTAGTACTCCTACATGGCAATTGCAGTGGGCGGGGTGAATGAAGCACTCCTGCATATGTGCACACATGCCACATTGCATGGCCTGGGCTTCTGTGTTACTTCCGCAGACACAACACACACCATGCTGTGGAACGTAGGTCCTGTGCACATCCCACAGGGACACACTGTGGCACTGGTCATGTGATAGCTCCCTTGCTGATAGGGTGACACATAGTCATGGTACCACCACAGCAGCAGTACTGTGTAGACATGCAGTTGACATCCACCTCTGCTGTTCAGTGGACACTACCATGGGGAGGTGACACTACTATGTACACTGCACATGTGTTTACACATGGACCTGCCGGACGTCATTGTTGCACACATTGCACCTGCTACAGATCGTTTGGACATGGTTACTTGGTGTTCCTTCCATTTCGGGTGGCTATTCTGCTACTACTGTGTCCCATATGTACAGGCCATACATATCCTGTTAGTGTACATAACACTAGGCCATACCTCCATTATGCATGTTATGCCTGTGATACTGTGTATGATGTCTGTCATATCCACCATGACAGCTTTACATTACACATACTTGACATAGTAACCCCTACTGCGAGGCATACGTGCACGTCGTGCGCACATTATGTATGACATCGACAGTATATGCCCATACACATGTGTGCTGTGACAGTATACATACATGTCCTATCCCCTGCTGTGGCACTTCCTTGTTGGACATCCACTGCCAGCATCGGCGTGGGTGGTGGCATTGTTCTGTATTTTGCCCCCCTATGGCAGCCCTTGGGTTATCCCGGCTGTGTACATGATGTCCCACTGCTGTGCACATGGTGTCCACAGTCGTTGGTATGCTCAGTGGGATAGCAGTACATAACCACCTTTCACCACTCTCTGCTTTATGGACAGGTATCCTTACTTACAAACACCGTTCACATACAGTGCAGCTTCGTCATACACATCATGCGTTACACACCAGTACATCTCGTGGGTTCTACATACCTTTCCTGTGTTTACTTCCATTTTCCGTTCGAGTCTCGCTATATCGTTATCTCTCAGTCGAGCCATTTTTTAGTAGTGGTTCGGTATGAGCATACAGTTTGAATATCCTAGGAGTCTTCCTTATATCCGTCGTCACCTGCGACATGTGGGTTCATCACACCAATAGCTGTTCCTCTGTGTGTACTTATGCGCATATCACCTGTGCATCTACTCCATTTGTACAGTACGCGTCGTAACTAGGGCATGGTTCATTTCTCGCCTGGGCATTGGTTATTTGCACTACCTTCGTGAAGATGGTCTGTATTGTGTTATGTTATGTGTGACTGCAGCCGCTATGTGTGGCGTCAGGTACATTTCGCATTGGTGTTAGCCGTGGATTGTGTGTGTTGGGTATGGTATTATGTTCGACATGTGGGTGTCCCTGTCCTGGCGGCGTCTGTCGATGGCGTTTTGCATTCGGATGTGTAACATAGCTCTTGTATTCCTTTACACAACGGATGCAGGTATGCATCCGCTGCTGATAGTGTTTCCCATGCGAGATGTTGCGGTTATGCCGCTGTCATTGACTGCCTGTATGTTTTTGCTGCTATTGCGGCTTGTATCCCTTTGATATGTGCGATGGGGTATATCGGCGGTTGTGGGTGACGGGTACGGGTTGTGGGCATTGCATTTCTACATACACAGTATGCTTGTGTGTGTGCTCCATCCCTGCCTGGGGAGCTGCAAGTTACCTGTCTGTTGTTCTGGGAGTGTAGGTTTTGTTGATGTCGTCTGGTGTTGGTATCGCCTGCATGTGTGCTTCCTGCATGTATTCCTCCGTCACATCGGTAGTATATCTGCGGCTGTTCGTACGTGCCGACTATCCCTTGGCATTTTGTCCCGGATATTTACGGTCATTGTGGTCCTGTACTTGGGACGGCCTGTATGCTACCGGTTGCCACCTATTCGGGTGGCGATTGCTTGTTTGACACTCGTAGAACACACAGCGGTGTTTACGGGCCGATACGTAGCCACGATCGGTGCCGGGGTAGCACATGCGTATTTCCGCGGTACATGACTATTGCTGTGTAACGTTGCCGACGTATCGTTTTGCAATTAACATATCAGTGCCATACATAGGGTCATGGTTTGTACATACGTCCTTTGCATTTCATGTTGGCTATAGTCCTGTGGTACATTCTGGGACATTTTCGCTTTGCATCATTTTACGTCGCCACGCGCCTAGCCAGGGAGGGGCTCTCAGTACTACTTTGGGGGTACTGCTGTACATACGCCTGTGGTTCCTATACTGTATGCCTACACATGTTATTCCACTCCGCCTGTCACATGTCACCTACATACACATTTTACAGTGGCACACACATTACACTCACACAACAGAACACACGACACCCTCACCGCACACATACACATACTGCCGCTGTCACAGGTACGGTTGCACACAGTACCTACGTTGCCCGCATCACCGGCGGTGTCTACCTCCGCCCTCATATCCTAATAATATTACCCGCACATGTCCTGTTACTGTACCGTGGCCTGGTGATCATCCCGACTCACGATTATGCATTTAGGTAGGTTGACCTTTCCATGGGTGGCATTCCCTGTTCTGTCAACCCTCCCGGATACTCAGGTTGTCGTTCACTATGTTTACTATGTATAGATATCGCGTCTTACTTCTCTGTCACCTTGCATCCCTCTGATTCCCTGTCTTACCTGTTGTACTTTATATATGTGTATGTGTACATATATTTCTACGTGTGTAATGATATCTATCCCCATATCTGTGTATGCACATATGTACATATGTATACACCTTGCGGCGAATGTGGCAGCATACGGCAACGCCGTCTGCTGTAGGACCCACGTACGGTTGAGGTGTTGGCGTTCCATGCTCCGCTGGCTGTTGGGTGTGCAGTGTTTGGGTGCTACCTATGTTGGAGTCACACATGGGACCACCCATACGGTACACATTACGGGCGGCCATGTTTGTGTGCCGTCCATTTCACTGTGTGTGCAGGTAGGGAGGTGTCAGTCCATGGGGCCTACGCTGTCAGAGTATGTGCTATACGTTCCCTCTTTTCCAAGGCATAGGCATATTGGGTACGCCTCCGTCTGCCTACTGGGGCTGGCACAATGTGTTCATGGCACTGGACGCTCTGTGCCTGTGCTTGCCTTGGCAGTTGTGGCGGGCTTTGTGGCCCTTCACCATTATGTCCCTGCAGCAGCTGTTTCCGCAGGATCATATTATGTAGCATGGCACATACTATGAATATGTGGGCACATGTGCCTTTAGAGTACTGCAGGGCTCCACCGGATGTATCCAAGCACCAGAACCGTGATTTCAGCATCCCAAACACACGCTCTATGATTATTCTGGTTTGTGCGTGTGCCTCATTATGGCGTTCTTGCATGTGTGTGTGTGCATTTCTGATGGGTGTCATCATCCACGGCTCCAGTGCATAGCCAGCATCCCCCACAAGGTGGCCTTGTGTGATGTCCCCCCTGGCGAATACCTGATACAGCTGTGAGGCATGCCAGATATGGGAGTCGTGGTAGCTTCCAGGGCTGCCAGCACACACATCCATGATAATGCCCTGCGCATTGCACACGACCTGGCAATTGATGGAGGGGAATCTCTTGCGGTTTATGTAGCATCTACCCTGCTCCCCGGGTGGTGACTTGATTTGTATGTGCGTACAGTCTATCGCACCCAGTACCTCCGGGTATTGTGACACACGGTGGAAGTGGCGCATATTGCTAGCCAACTCCTCCTGAGATCTGAGGAAGTATATATACTCATGGGCATGTCGTAACATGGCATCCAGAAACTGGTGTAGTACCCTGGATGCTGATGCCTGTGAGATGCCCATTATATCCCCAGTTGGCCTTTGAAAGGTACCTGTAGCCAGTATTCGCAAGCTTACACATACCTTTGTGTCCACTGCGATGGGCTCCCCTCTGTTGTTTCTTGTTCTCAGGCGTGGCCGGCACAGCTCCGCTATTTGCTGTAATGTGTCCCTGTCCACCCTGTAATGCTCTACTATCTCCAGGTCTTGAAGCCCCTGGTAGGTTACCCTTGGTCTGAACACTCTCCTTCTCCTCTGAGGCCTACGGTAGTTGTCGGCACCCTCCTCCACAACTCCGTCTGTCTCTGACACATGCTGATGTATCACAGCCACGGCGGCACCCAACATATACATTTTAAAAGTTCCCCGTGTGTTTACCCCCTAAAGTGCGGCGTTTGGGAATATGCGCTGTGTGTTGTGTGCATTCACACTTTATACTGTTGTGCTGTACACCCGGTGATGTCATTGGGTGTGTCTGTGCGGCCGTATCTGTGGATTATCTTCCGTGTTTTACCGTTGGCACTGCAACGCTGTTGCCTTTGGTGTTACATTACACTTGCCTGCATTGGTTTAGCTTTAGACCTTACCTTACTGTTTCTGCACGTTGCACCTACTATTTCCTGGATTGCATCCTACAGAGCCCTGTCATGTGTCGTTTCTGGGACATGGCATATCATGCATTTTGTCTGCCGCTGCCGTTATGCTACCTCTCTACTTGGCTGTGCTGTATCGGTTCTTCACTCTTTGCAATTCTGCTACATCCCCTACTTTCTTTGCATTCATATGCCTCCCCTTTCCCGTTTTGCGGGTTTCTGCATGCAGAGTTGTCAGCTGCCGCCAATTGCCCTTTGTGGGTTGATTGGTGTTGATTGCTCATTACGACTCCAATTACACTGCTTCCGCATTTCCTCATATTCTCCGCATCACCTTCCTGTATCCATGGTTGTTTACGGGGCGGCCGTCACATGACTGGGTTGGGGGAACGTAGTCATCCTCGTGCACATGCATCTCTGCGCGCATTGTGCACTCTCAGCACATCTATTTCCTCACACGCCGGTCCTGCTGCTGTGATGTGCATTGTACAGCCCATGTTTGCTGGGCTCCAATGTGCTTCCTCCTACAGTGGCACACCCCTGTGCAGTTGACATGTATTCCCTCTGGGCCACTCCTCGGTGTATTACCGCTGCGCCGTTTGGTGCAGCCTTACACCGGCATGGGGTTTTGCGATTCAGTATTATCTGCCTCATTTGCATGGCATTGACTACTAATACATGGTTATGGTGCCGAACACTGCCGCCACCCCTTGGCAACCCTTGCGCTGTGGTTGTGGCTTTCCATGCATACTATGGTGTATTGTGGCTGTGAAGCTGATATGTATTATACTGCTCTTTTATGACATTGTCATATTATTTCATTGTTTCGCACCTTCCGCGGACATGTCCTGGGGTTCTGCTGTGGTTTCTGTGGACATACCATTTATGTCATTATTTACATTTTGTGCATGTTTTCTTTTGACATTCTCGGTGTCTTTCGCCATTGGCATATTGCACCAGTATGATACCTGACGTTGACAGCCTTCCGTTACTCCTATGTCATGTTTGGATATATGTAAACCGTTTTTTTTGGTTTACATTGCCGTGCCCTTATGCTACGCCTGCGCCACTTCGTGGATCGCTATATGCCTTCATTTGCATGGTGCAACACCGCACATGGGGTGTTTAACATACCTACGCCGGAGGTGGCGCAACTCAGGCGCACGCCGGTAGTGCACGTGGAATTGGATCGTACCTGAATCGCTCGGCGGCCATATCTGGCGTTGTGGCGCCTACGCTATGCGTGCGCCTGGCGCAAAGTTCATGAATCCCGGGGTCTGTTAAACAAGTTATCATTAACAGACTCATACCTGGAGCAAGGTGAAGGGGAGTCTAACCTTGGGGCTAAGCTGTTTGGGAGGATGGACAGCAGTGATGCTTGAGCATAACTGCATGGCTGATAGCATTCATTCTGTACTAACATTTCATTTGTTTGAACAAGTGCAGCTATTAAAAGGAATGAATTTGTGTATCAGTCCTTCATAACTGTAGAAACTTGGTATTGTGACAATCATTTCAGAGCAGTGCGGTACCAAATAAGAGCTCTTTTTTGTTTTGCTTCTCAGCTTTGGTTTGAGGGAGTCACTAGCCTTGGGAATATCAATTTACTTAAGTATTGCTCAGATCAATTTACTTAAGTATTGCTGAGATCCTTAACTACCATCAACAGTCACATTAGAAGCACTTGTGAAATTGAAATATTACATAACACTACTTCGTTAAACAGTGTTAGTAGCTTTACCTTTTCCTTTCCTGGGGCAGCGGTTTATCTATGAAAATATTAGTAATGAGTTTGTACTGTGTTCTGAGGTCCATGGACTCTTTAACGGACATAGCCCCACCTCCTCTAATGAATACTTGTGTCTGAGACCATTTCCTTTCTGACACCAACATTGTTTGTCATATTGCTGGGTATTGCTCTTCAAGGCCCATGAATATATTAACTGTTAACACTGCATTCGGTGAGATAAAAATTCATAGACCGACAGCACACCGTTAAACTGCGTAAAAGCAATGAAAAATCAAGGAGCATGATTGCGTAAATAGCTTTAAATCAGACTGGGAGCAGTCATAAAACATTCTCATATTTTTAAGACTTCACATTTCATATTTTTCAGCATTTAACTTGCACAAAGCATTTCTTTATACAACTTTTCAATGTAATTCACTTGGAAAGCTAACATTATATTTGACCTTATAAAAATTATCACTTTCATTGTAATAAAAACACTTAGCACTTTAGCATAGCAGTCTTTTAAAGGGTAACACATGAAAGGGCATAAATAAACAATAATTATGCTGAGGCATAACCAACATGAATGGAAAAGTAATTCATTAATCAACCAATTATTTTTTTCTTGACAAAATAGTCAAACACCACTGATCTAATGGATAAAGCAGTGGCCTCCCTAAACTAGGGATTGTGATCCAAGTCCCAGCTGAGGTGATAAAATTGTTTTAGGCCCTAGTGGCCTAATGGATGAAATATTGGTCTCCTAAGTCAGTGATGGTGAGTCCAATCACACGTGTGATGATAAATTGTTAGGAGATGGTTGGTATAATGACAAAGGTCTTTCGCAGACACAAGGTACGGGTTACAGTCCTGACCTCAAGTCACTATTTAGAGTCTTAGGTCTGCTGAAAACTTGGAAAGCTTGATATCAAATCATTTAAATTACATTTTGCATCTAGGGAAGTACATTTAAACTACATTTATAATTGCACTTATCTTACCATTTAAATCAGTTTGGTGTGTTGTCTTTGGTCTATATCTGACGTTAAACCTATTAATGTATGGCATTTTATAGTCTGCAGTGCTTTTCTATGCTGGACCTAGGTGGGGTTTGTTTTCTGAATTTGCTGTAGGGAGTTGTAACTAGAGCCTGTGGTAATTAACCCTGACCCCCAGTACTTTACATTAAACAAGCAGTCTGCCATCTCAGTCTTGGGACTGCTGGAAACTTGGAAGCTTGATAACAAAGCATTTGGAGTACATTTTTCATCCAGGAAAGTATATCTAAACTACATTTATAATTGCACTTATCTTATAATTTAAGTCAGTTTTGTCTGTTACGTTTTCTGCATAGCTGAAGTCAAAGACATTAATTTAAGGCATTTTTGTAGTCTGCAGTGCTTTTCTGTGCTAGGCCTGGGTGTTTTCTGAATGTCTTTCCCTGCTGCTCTCCCTATTCCTGTTGTGCCTTTATACTTGGAGGCTTTTGAGCGGCCTACTCTTACTGTTTGTCTGGTCTCGGAAGCTCCTCCCAGTCTCATCTTCTGTATACCTGGCCCTAGGAGCTCCCCACAGTCTTATCTCTTCTGCTCATCTTACTGGTTACTGACAGAAGAAACTGGGAAGGCCCTGCCCTTAGACTGTTAGTGTACTTTGAAATTGCATTCATGCTTGGGTCTGTTCCTCATTGCTGACTTGCCTGCCTTTGAATCATTTTGCAACTACATGTAGCTGTTGTTGGTAGACTTGTTTCTGGTAACTTTTCACCTGTGGCTAAGTAAAGTGTTTTTTTTTTTTTTTTTTTTTTGTTAAGAAGACTGAGACTGCAGTTCTAGTGGTAGTAGAAAGGTAGCCTGGTCTGCCCAAGTTAAAAAAACACAAAGGGAAACTTAAAATAATAATTGCTAGTAGCTAGTAATTTGACTTATTTCCAAAAGCTTTTCTCTTTTTTCTGTCTAAAGTGTGCTTTTACATTAAAAAGGCTGGGACTGCAATTCTAGTGGGAGTAGAAAGGTAGCCTGGTCTCCCTGACCTGGGAAACACACAAAGGTTCTTAAAGTGACAATTGCTTATAACTAGTTGGTGCCTTCTCACTTTTGCCTAATCAAAGTGTGTTTTTACATTAAGAAAGTCCAGACTGCTATTCTAGTGGGAGTAGTAAAATAGCCTGGTCAGTGCAAAATGTAAAATTCACAGTGTGGCTTAAAATGAGAATTACTTGTAGCTAGGTATTTGATTTGCTTCTGACACCTTTTCATTTTGGGTTAACTAAAGTGTGTTTTTACATTAAAAAGGCTGGGACTGCAATTCCAGTGGGGTACAAAGGTAGGTTTGCCTTAGTTGGAAAGCACACATGGGAACTCAAAAGTGACAATTACCTGTTGTAGATAGTTGCTACCTTTTCATTTTTGGCCAAAGTGTGTTTTTACATTAAGAAGACTGTGAGTGCTATTCTAGTGGCAGTAATAAAGTAACCTGGTCAGTCCAACTTGGGTTACACACAGAGAGGCTTAAAGTGAGATTGTTTCATCAGCCAATGGGCTTTTTAAGGACCTAGTTGGGTGTTAATCTGGACATGAGAACTACCTTTGCTGTGCATTTACATTAAATAGTTCCAAGAACATCCAGCTTGTGGCAAAATGTGTTAAGCTGGTCTCTCTGAAGTGCAATGCACTTCAGGGGGCTCAAAGTGTAGTCATTTATTGTCCAGTGGCAGTTAGAGGTAACCTGTATAGTAGCAAACCTATAAAGCTAGTACGTTGGACTTTAACCTGTAACACAGAAAATATTTGGGTGGATCTAAGTTTAGGGCAGCTAATTAGAGCATCAAACAGCAATAAGATCGTAGCACTATCTAACTTCTAGCCATCACCCTAAACACCACTGAGCTGACCACTGTAAAACCAAGATCCTGAACTTGACACTAATACAGGTCCTGATAACTTAAGTTTGCGAATTTCTAATGACTGTGTGGAAAGATTGGTGGATATAGGCATCCTGAGACAATGCAGTAATTGTCTCGTGTTCAGATAACCATCTAATCCTTAAAGAAGCTAACACAGTATGAGAGAGATATGGGTCGACTTTAAAACACTGACATGCAAAACACTGACGACAAGAACACTGAGACCAGAAGATCGACAAATGAGATGACCGACAGTTTAAAAGCACGAAACTTCACATGCCCAACAAACCACAATCCCGACAATCAACAAAATAAAACAATTGCCTTTTCTGAAAAACACACACACAACACAAGCACAACAAAAGCCTTACAAACCTATGGTAAACCTTACATACACAACTATCTATGCACTAACCTTAACCCAAACCCTAACCCTAAGGTCCATCAGTATCGCGCACTCACCTAACCCTGCGCCCTAACCCTAACTCACTTAACCTGCCCCAACCCTAAAGTCTGTCACTATCGCACACTTACCTTACCCACACCCTAACCCTAACTCACTTAACCCGCCCCTAACCCTAAAGTCTGTCACTATCGCACACTTACCTTCACATGTCGGTGTTCTCATTGTGGGGTTTTTAAACTGTCGGTCATCTCAGTTGTCGATCTTCTGGTCTCAGTGTTTTGCATGTCAGTGTTTTAAAGCAGACCCGAGAGATATACATACATAACTGCCATGGAGGCAAAAATCTCGCTTACAAACAAGGTTGTCAAGAACAAACAAGCACACTGCATCCTTCACACATACACTCAACATAGGCCTTTTTATGCTGAGACAATTAAAAGAAACATCTCCAAACCTCAAAGACCTCCTAAGCCATTAAGTTGTACCACTTACCCTCAGCAATCACTAAAGCACATTCCAAAAGCAATGCCTGACACCACACAGAAGCCTACACCCAGTGATCCCCCAAGAAAAAAGCCCATAAGGCAAGCAAATACTTTATCTAGTACTCTTGTCATAAGAAATTTTATTGTATGACATACAGATACTCCTCTCATCAGGCTGAACAAACATAAGATAACAGTTAGTTGCCTATTTTGTGGTGGGAGCCACAATATCATGCACATACTCAAGTCACTGCACCACAGGTACCAATATCTATCATAGTCCATGTGAGTATAAATGACCTGAGACATACTTCAATGGACAATATGAAAAGAGACATTACAGATCTCTCTGAATATGTCTCACAGACAGATAAATGCCTAGCACTGAGCAGCGTTCTACTTTCAGCAAGGATTATGCCACAGTATGAACAGGAAATGATTGATCTCAATAATTGGCTTAGCTTCTGGTGTCAGTCCGGGATATCCAATATCTATTAGCATAACAGAACATGGTTAATAGACAACTTTGCTTTGCTAAGGATGGTTTATACCTGTCACCCCTGGGCTTTCGTATATTTGCTAAAACTTTATCCATCCCCTTAGAATGACTTTATGGAATGCAAAATGACAAAAAAAAAAAAAAAACCTCAAACCCACCTTAAGGTGTTGCTGTTCAGTGCTAGGATCCTTAACAAAAATTGCCACATCCCACAAGCTCTCCTCACTCTAGAGAATGTAGATATCTGTGCTGTTATGGAGACTTGGTTTAAAGGCACAGAAAGTACACCGGTAGTGGAAGGCTAAAGACCAAAAGTAACACAGACAGTTGTTAAAGCTGGTGGTATCTTGATCTACGTTATGCAACAAATACAACTCTAGGTTGGTTAAACAAGATGATGTCCTGGAGTTCATCCAAGTCCAAGTCTCCACAGACTTCCTTTCCATGTCCTGGTTAGCTACAGGTCACCTTTTATGAACCACAAAGCTTACAACTCTTACCTAAACCTACTAGAGGTGCTCACTATCCAACAACATACCCTATTTATGGTAGAACCCTCTACAAACTGGGATAAATATACTGCATCTAACTAACAGGCACACAGTTTCCAGGACTTTATCTACACAAAACCCCAAAACAGATAGTGTACTCTCCAACCAGAGGATTAAACATATTAGACACAGTACTCACCAACATGGGAGAGCTTTGCACCCTCGTCCCCATGTCACATCATTATTGGTGAAATTGAACCACAAAGCTGTCTCCCTAGAAATAAAAAATCAACCATGAAAACCCAACTAAACCCATAACAGTTAAGAACTATTTTAATGCAAACTATATCACCAAAACCCCAAGAACACAGCTGCCTATGCAGAATTATTTATTGAAATGCTATACAAACACACAAATGGCTGCACTGAGGCTGCCATACTTACCAGACGTTAACCCAGATCTGACACCAAAAACAAACAACACTGGTGGAATCCTTACCTTAACAGGCTATTTAACAAAAGAAAAAGTCATGGCCAAAGTCAGAAAGAACAACTTTCATACAGACTACAGATCTCTGATTCAACTAAACAAGACACTAAGAGTTCTAATAAAGTCCATCACGAGGAATTAGAAGGTCAGGATAGCCTCCCAAGCTAAGGACAATCACAAGGCCTTCTTCAGCTATGTGAGGAACCTTAATGATAATACTTCTCAGTGTGTAGAACTGGTGGTAAAGGCACAACTTTCACTGATCAGGGTGAAATAGCAAACCTACTGGCTGATAAATTTAGCTCTTACTTCACCCCCACTCCCCCACTACCCCCTTGTGAATCCCCAGTAGCCTATTCCCCAACAATTAACAGTAAGCAGGTCCTGGAGGCACCCACTAAGACAAAAATACTGCTTCAGTGGGCCCCAACAATATCCCTTGATTGCCTCCTAAATACCCTAAATCCTGACCTAGCAGGACCACATGAGGGATCTTCAGCTACAGCCTCAAACCAGGTTATGTGCCAGGTGAATGGAGGGCCTCAACAGTTATCCTTCTTCAAAATGGTGGACCATCAGTTGACCCCAGGAGCTACAGATCCACATGTCTGACAAGTTTAATATGAAAGCCATGGAATGAATTATCATGGAAATGTTCAACAAGGACACTGGCAAGCTACCGTCACTGGACTCTTCATAATTTGGCTTTGTCAAGGGAAGATCTTGCCTACTTAACCAGATAGACTTCTTTGGGAGAGTCACCATGGCTATGTATGAGGGGAAAATGGGGCATACCACCTACACTGACCTGGCCAAGGCATTCAGTATAATACCTCACTCAGATACTATTGACAGACTCTGAGAACTAGGCATAAATCCTTTGAAAACTCACTGGATTGCCAGCTGGCTCACAGACAGGACTGAAGAAGTCAGGATCAACAAGATCACCTCCACCAAGAGACTAGTCATGAGCAGAGTACCCCAGGTCTCCATGTTGAGCCTGGTCTTGTTTGGCATCTACTTCATGGAAGTCAAGATTAACGTCAAAAGTCTCTGGCTCACCAAGTTTGCAGATGATTGTAAATTAGGAACTGTCACAGAATACCCCCATGACACTAAGAGGGCCTAACACAAATAAATGACTGCCACAAAATCCACAAATTAAAACTTAATGTAAACAAATGCATTATAGAGGTCATTGGGAAATCATCCATCCAGGATAATTACTTCATTGAAAAAACACCTTTAAGAGTTGACCTGATATTTAAGGATCTAGGAACATGTGTCAACAGTAATCTGGCATTTGACCAACATGGTACCAACATAATAAAAAAATTGTTCTAGATTGTCCGAATAATAAGCAAGGGTATGGTATCCAGGTCTGAAGGTGTTGTAGTACCACTCTACTCATATCTTATCAGACCCATTATTGAATTCAATGTCCCATTTGGCATGTGCCTAAACAGGCACTTGCAACACCTGTAAAACCCTTAAAGGTTCCTCACCAGGAGAATACAGGTTATGAATACCCTGTCTTACACAGATCACCTTAAGTTCCTATCTCTGTCCTCAGTCTCCTGCAGGTTACTGAAAGGCATTATATGCCTGGCATATAAGGCAGACTCACATCCAGCTCTGATGGCTGTCTTTCACATCCACAAGACAAAAAGCACGAGAAACACTTGATGCAAGAACCTGAACTTTGCCTGTAACATAAATAGAAAACGCTGGCGGGAAAGATATGTGTCTCAAAGGATGCCTGCACTATGGAATATCCTCCCCATCTATCTGAAGCAGAGTTCAGCCCTGACGCTATTCAAAAGAAATTTGATTATTTAATGAGAAATTGCAAATTCACCGCCAGTCTGGCCCCCATGCCTCTGAAGGACAGGGGTCAACAGTAAATTAATACCCAATTAACATATCCCTCCCACACACACAAATAACAATTAGCTACCTCTTTACTAACATATTCCACCATATAGACATCCAAGAAACTTGGGGACAACACTGAGATGGTTTGCTTGGCTCGGCTTGTAAAGAACTTGGTGGTCATTTGCCTAGTGTAAACCTATGAATAGAATTTAACTCATGAAGCTTCTATGTGTTGTATTTTAAAATAAAATTGCTTTGTTGTTTCTTTAAGGTATTACATTGAGCATGGGAGTCCCTCAGGGCTGCAGTGTCCTGAGTCCTCTGTTGTTTACCTTGCTGATGCGTGACTGCATGAGCAAGCATGAATCCAAGAAAATCATCAAGTTTGTGGATGATACCACTGTGGTAGGTCTTGTCAGAAATGGTGAAGAAACAGCCTACAGGGATAAAGTGGAGCATCTGATAGGCTAGTCCGACAGCAACAATCTGGCCTTAAATGTAAGCAAGACCAAAGAATTAACAGTGGACTTCAGAAGGACTCAGAAGATACATCAACCACTGGAAATTAAGCAGGTGGCAGTGGAAAGAGTCAAAAACACCAAGTTCCTGGGGGCTGCACATCTCTGATGACCTATCCTGGTTGACTCATATTAGCCACACAGCGAATAAGGAACAAAAATGTCTGCACTTCTATGGAAACCAAGGAAGGCAAACCTGTTACAGTCCATCCTCAAAGCCTTCTATAGGGGGACCATTGAGAGCATCCTCTCAAATAACATCATAGTTTGGTATGGTAACTACAAAGCATCTGACCTCAAGGCTCTCCTAAGGGTAGTGAGGATAGCCGAAAAAGTAATTGGTTCCTTGTTCCATCCATGGATGATCTGCATTAGTCTCGGTGTGTGGGAAGGGCTAGTAAGATAATCAACTATCTCAATTGCCCTGTCCACGGCATGTACTTCCACCTTTCCTCGGGCAGGCGGTATCTCAGCTTACACTGCAAAACATCTAGACTAAACAGGAGCTTCTTCCCTCTATCCATAAGGCTGCTGAACTTGAATGCTAAGCATGACAGACAATAATTAGATGACTATACCATGTGCTATGAAATATAGTAATCACTCTGGCAAATTGCTTCAATAACTGGTACAGTTGGCCTGATTTCTTATGCTATTACTTCCTAAATGTGCAATAGTTAGGAGTGAGTCACCATACCATACATGTGCAATATGAACATCATAATATATCATACTACAACAGATGAAGTGCAATATTTAAAGCAGTCACAATGTGAGGTCATAGTCTTGCAATACATAGTAGTATAATATTGTCTAATGTCTTCCTGTCCAATTGTGGTCATTTATTGTGTTGTTAATATTATTGTATGTGCAATAGTCTTACTGTCATTTAAACTATGAGTTCATTGTTATGTCTTGCACAGGGACCAAAGCAATGTAATTTCATTTAGCATGCACTACTGTGTATATCTGATTGACAATAAAGTTTTCTTTGACTTTGACTAAAGGTTTTTAAGATATTTTAGTTGTCTGATGCCTACATGTACATATTCAAGAACAGCACTCTTTAGACCAAAAGAATCAGAATTACAATTCAGCTTCTTTAGTTTCAGAAAGCAAGTTCATTTCTTTAAATTGGTCTCATTCAGTTGTGAATCTTCACCCATTCTGCTGCAAAGCTGCATTCAGCAGCCAGCCAAGATTTTTATAGCCATGGCCATTACTTTTAAATCATCAAAGGGTATAGTAATGAACTTAAAAATCTACTAGGCATCTTGGTGTTACGTTTAATTTCATATACTTCTTTAAAGTTGTTATGTTAAAGCACTCATTAAATTACATCATCATTAACTTTGACAGTATGACTAAGTCCTCTGATAAAATAAAGAATGCTTCTGTGCTGTTAGAAATAATAAGCTTCATGGATGAATTTGAAAAATTTGCACTGAATGTCAAGAAAAATATAAATGCTGAAAATAATTGTTAATTAAAAGCAAAGTATAAAGAGACATTATGATAATTTCCTTTGATTTTTTTTAAGCATAATAGAACATCATGTCAGGGTCATAATTTTGTAGTGCCTCAACCACCAGAAGAACAAACAAGATGCCTGCAATGAAAATGACTCGCAGCACATGGTAATCTCTCCACACAGCAGTCGTTTTATTTGCCATTGTGATTCAGAACAATGCCTAAATCAAGAAAGTTTTATAGAATTTAAAGGAAAATGGAATGAATATTTTCAGTGAGGTCACCAGTAGAAAAGGCCTGATGAATGTGCAATGACTAAAAAGCAAACATACTTTTTTTTAATTTCTTGCTTACTTGTTTTTATTTATTTATTTACCATTTATTAACGGGTTATACACTGGTCCAAAGACCCTTTCCAGGCAATCCCCAAGTTCTAAGGCATTCAAGTACAGTATAATGGATAATATTCCAAGTACAAATTAACACAAGATCAACATGTAGAACATGCAGAAAATTTGTACATATGCATGGAATATATAGCAAAAGCAATGGACTCAAAGACAAAGGTATACCAAAGTATATGTGGGAGTGTTTGTGTGGATATTATCGAAAACCCACATCACCAGCCTGCAAAATGATGAGAAAACTTTGCCAAAAACTCAGCTTTTTGAATGTGCACATCACCGGAGTTTAACTCTGGGAAAGGAGACACTTAGCCAGCATGGGGAAATTTGCCCTTTTCCCCACTATAGCGCAATCTTGGAGTTGGTATATTTAGTGGGGTGTGAGGGGTGAAGCCTCCCACATGGGTGGGTTTGATATGCTCCAATGTGTTTGCTTTTACCTAGTGGCCAAGCATCTCTTTTTCCAATGCAAAACTCCGGTGATGTGCACATTCAAAAAACTGAGTTTTCAGCAAAATCATCTCATCTTTTTTGCAGTTGGGTGAAGAGGGTTTTTGGGAATATCAGGTAGACCCATAAATATATATATATATATATATATATATATATATATATATATAGAGAGAGAGAGATAGAAAGATATACATAGATAAATATATATATACATATATATATATATATATATATATATATATATATATATATATATATATATATATATATATATTTTTTTTTTCCTATCAGAATCATGCTTGAAACTCATAATCTTGAAACCATAATATTGAAAGACCACAATAATGAACTTCTGAAATTGCCCCCCACCCCTTGCAGGATCCATGTTAGCACTCTTTTCATTGTTCACACTGGTAGGGGAATTCAGTATTGTGGTCTTCCATATTTTAATATTTTAATATTTTGGTGTCAGGATTATGAGTTTTAAACAGGTGGGTTACAGGACTGTGATACTAAACCTATCTTTCTTTCTCTCTCTCTATATATATATATATATATGTATGTATGTATATATATATATATATATATATATATATATATATATATATATATGTGTGTGTGTGTGTGTGTGTGTGTGTGTGTGTGTGTGTGTGTGTGTGTGTGTGTGTGTGTGTGTGAGTGTGTAAATAAATCAGTAAAGCAAATCTTCAACCAAGTAAAAATCAATTGTTTATTTATACAGCATGTGAACATAGGTGAAGGCTGCCAGCCTAGCCAGGTAGAATTTTGTAGATAATTCTATCAGTAGTAAATATTAATATAAGCTACAGTCTTGTTCTCTTAAATGGGAAAAAATGGTGTTAAATGTGGAACTGCAAAAATGTAACAACAGTGCACTCTGCTGTAGAAAAGCTGATAAGTCAAGCATTGTGTAATTGTTTAATGTCAAAACTCAGAGCCGAGATGTCTAAATGAAGGAATTTTTCCTATTGTTTTGAGGCCAGGGTTAATGGCGAGAATTTACATGTATAATTTATTTTATTGCTCTGCGTTCCTGACCAGCTGCAAGATCAAAAGGGCTATTAACCTCTGAGTTTCTGTTAGCCGAGGAAAACAGAAAATGGTTAAGAATGATGTAATGTGAAGCAGCACTGTGTTATCAATTTAAAGAGAGAGAATCAGAGAGCATTTTGCATTTGTCTTGAGAATATCCAACTCACCAGCTCTGCCTATGTTCTATCTTCTTCTGGATTTTCCCAGTTAGGGGTCACCACAGCAGAACTCTGGTCCACTAATGACTGGCAGTAGATTTTGTATGGGTGCCAAGGTGCCAGCTTGATGCCTAACCTTCCATGAAGGCACGCCCATTCTACGCATGTCTTTTGGAATGCTACTCAACCATGGGGAGGACATGCAGACTCCACACAGAAGGTGCTCCAGCCGAGAATCGAATGGGAGAGCTTCTTGCTGTGAGGCAGCAATGCTACCGCTGCACCACTGTAGCGTATATATGTAAGTTTATTTTAGAACTGTTTTCTCTTAGATATAGCTAGGAAATAGGAAGATTAGATTAGTCTTTTTTCTGTATTCATGTCAGAACTTTTCTACTGTATTATTTTAATTCCTTCTCTGTGATCTCTGAACTCTTGACTAGCACTGTGTAGTAAGAAATATTGTCCTGTGTTTTTATTATTTATTATTAAATGTTTAAAACTTGTAGCCACGATGGTGCAGCGGTAGCATTGTCGCCTCACAGCAAGAGGTTCTCCCATTCAATTCTCAGCTGGAGAGCCTTCTGTGTGGAGTCTGCATGTCCTCCCCATGGTTGAGTGGCATTCAAAAGACATGCATGAATGGGCATGCCTTAGTTTAAGACTGGGCATTGGGCTGGCACCTCGGCATCATAAAAATCAACTGCCAATCATTAGCAGACTGGCGTTCTGATGTGCTGACCCCTAACCGGGAAAAGCCGAAAGAAGAACATTAAATATGTTTAAACCTTTCAACTGTGGCTGTTTTGTGTAGTGATAATTTAATCTCTAGAGTACATTGCATGCATATAGTGATACTGTCCAAGTTACTCCAAATAAGCCTTGACTGTTCAGTTGCACTTACAATTTTGGTAATAATATTGCACAGTAGAATTGAACACCCTTTGATAAGGGCCTTTTTAGTAGCTGATAAATATTGGTGGGTGGTGGCAGGGAGTTCTACCTTATAGTCTGGCTAAAAGGGACACAGCTGGAGAACCTGTGCCAGCCTTCCCTAGGAGTGTCTATGTGGTTGCATATAACTCTTATCTCAAAGTGTTTGTGTGTGTGTGTGTGTGTGTGTGTGTGTGTGTGTGTGTGTGTGTGTGTGTGTGTGTGTGTGTGTGTGTGTTTGTCAGCTACTTGGGCAGGGACACAAAGCACTGGTTGAACAGAGAGGGTGCTGGAGGTTTTAGCTTGGCCACTAGGCTGAGATCTGGACCCTATAGCTGTGCCAGTGGGGAGTCTTATTGGTGATCTGGAGAGAAAGGGAGAAACCAGCCCCAGACTGACTGTGATCTCTGTGCGCTCTTAAGGCAAATTGTACTTTACTGTGTGTGCATTTGTTATCCTCCCCTATGTGGATGCCCCTCACTGGTGTTAGTGGTGAGGATTGAGGCTCCTCGATTGCTGGGCCAGTGCACGGGCATCAAGCAGCACACATAATTCAAAAGAAATATTGCATAGATATAATGCTAAATATCATACATCCTTGTGTTCATAAGATGCTCATAACACATCTGTAGTTATTGAACCAAATAATAAAATAACAACATAAAGTATACTATCACTAATATTCCCTTCCCATGATTCACTTGGGTGGCAAAGAGAGTTAAATAAAATGCTAAACTCTAATAATGGGTTTGCTGTCACTAGGGGTGACTTTATTATTTCTGTTTTAATATTATTAGGAGTGATTTTATTGTTTTAACTGATAAAGGATCTGTTTTTAAACAAGCCCTAGCAGTTGTAGCTACCTCTCTCCCTTACTTGTACCAACTTAGAACTAAATAGTGAGTGTTTTGTTTTAGTTAGATATTTACATATGTTGCATTAGTTTAAAAAAATTGATAAATGCATGTGTCAATATTACTAATATGCAGATTTCTGGCTTATTGTCTAATAATCTAAAGATAACTAATATTAGCCCTGAATGTTTTGATCAACTATTTTATTGAGAATTTGAAATACCTGAATGCATGTATACAGTTTATGTTCTCCTGCAAGTATATTTGTTTTATAAAAAAATCAGAATTCATTCCATCATTCAAAAAAATCAGCATTTTAGTGGTATTGGCATTATTTAATTTAATTTTATTTTAAATGCACACAGATCTTTTTGAAGTCAAGAAACAAGCTATAAGAGAATGTGAGAAAGGAAGGGGTCCAAACTTTATATTATAAAGTAATATTAATTTGTCGGACAAAATAGTAGTGTTGCAGTTTTAAAGTTGGCTCAGTATTTACAGGTGTGTTGTTTCCATCTCATGCACATAGGAAAGTGCAATCTGGTACAGAAAAAATATCTATTAATAAACTTGTGAGCAAGTCAAGATAACAATTTGATAAAGGTGGCTCTTTTCTAGCCCGATAGGTAATGATCTGAAATAGATAGTAGTACCATGTCAACATTTTACTCTTTGCCAAAAACATATAATGATCAATACAATAAATGTCAGATTATAATAGTGTTGATTTGTGTGGTGCCCTATGGCATTTGTTCCAAGGGTGACCACAGCCATCCAACATAAAAACCCTAGTTAAAAAAAAAGTGTTGTTATGTTTAGCACTGCTACTCTAAGTTCACTGATTTATAGGTAAGTACTAAGCAATTAGTCTACAGACCATTACAAGCCTAACCAATAACCCATATTCAAAAGTTCCAACCATCCTCAAGGAAGTTAGTGCAAGATAAACCTGGAAATAAACTGACGCCACCCAAGTAATTATCTACATTTATCTCATTTTAGTTTAGGGTGCAAGTATTTGTTTTTATATTAATAAGCAAATGCTAAATTATAGACCCTGTAAGTGTTTACATTTGCATACTTGCAGAGCCTACCCTCTACAAACTTGTGCAAAAAGGGCCAGTGACTCTTTTTAGCTCATGGTGGGTTGTTAGTTTATTTATTTATTTTAAGTGCTGAAATGTTTCTTTACTTAAAAATAAACAAATGACCTACTATGATTCTGTGTAAAGAGACACAGCAATTGTGTTGCTTGCCTTCCTATTATTAATTGAGATGTACCTTAACAGCATGTCCATGAATATTAAATAGTAAAGTAGATAGTTCTGAACTGCTGGTTTGAAAGTGCAGCAGCTGGCTGCAGTAAAGTGAGATTTGTTTTGTTATATCTTGGCAGGCAACCAGATAAGGCACAGATATGGCAGTAAAGTGAGATTTGTTTTGTTATATCTTGTCAGGCAACAAGATATAGCATAGAAGATGGCAGTAAATACATCTGTGTGGGGCTACAGATGTGGATCAAAGCAACTAGTATGCATTTGTGCATAATGGGTTGGAATATTAGCTCTCTGGGCACTGTTTGTGTGAAACAACAAAACCATTCAGGTTTTAATCTTGAATGTAATTAGAAGATATTACTTTAAATTACTTGCTCTTTTTTATTGTCTTATTACTGAATGGTTTAATTGGTTTGTTAATTATGGGTGATATAAAGTGTGGTTTTATGTAATGCTTGTTATCTCTTTGAAGGCTTGTTAGCCGAGGCACTAAGACAGCATTAAAGTTTTTTATTCTTCTTTGGTCATTTTGCTTGTCATATTTTTAAAGTTGAAATTTTCACTGATTTCACATAAAGTCCCTGACTTTGCTCATGTATTTGGTCTCTTCCTCACATAATTTGTGTTTTTTTATGACAAATCATTGAAGATTGTAGTCAATAAATGGGAGGAGGGGTGCTGGCTCTGGATGAAAACAACTAACCTTACTATTATTTGTTCACTTTAAAGTACGTCTTTATAGGCTAGCATGTGTTTGTATGAAATAAGTTTGAATATGTATTCTGTGGTTACTGCATGTGTTAAACAAAGGCAAAAACTGTTCCTCATTTTACAGAATGCCCCTGAATTTGCATTAGATTTATGATCCAGAAAGTATCCCAGGACTGTAATCCCTAAATGCAGAGATGGTTGTAGCTGAGATAAACTTGCCTCTTGATATTTGCTTATTTTAAGGTCTAGTTTTACAGGACTAGTTTCAGCTGTATGAAATAATTATTCTCTTGCTAGTGTTTAACTGTTTGTTTAAACAAAGTAGAAAAACTGTCTATTGATATAGATATAGATATAGAAATCATCGCATTTGTTGAATGTTGGTTTGGTCAACATCTGTCTAATTGACAAATTTAGTCAACTAATCAGATAGGTGACAGGTGTGTGAGTAGGGTTACCATAATTCTTTGTATGTAAAAGAGGACAAAAAAAATGTGCTTCTACCAGCACATATTATTTCATCCTCTTAGGTTGAGGAGCAAAAAAAAAAAAAAAAAAAAAAAAGTCTTTACTTACTCTTGTAGGACTTTTTTTTTGCTCTTCATCCTAAGAGGATGAAATAATATGTGCTGGTAGTGTTTGAGGATTTTTTGATTGGCCCATATGCCAGTAAACGAGCCAATCAAAACCTCGAACAGGGGACACTCTTCTGTTCAATGCGGAACATCCACATTGAACAGAGCTCCGCTTTTTGACTGCCTTGTATACCGGTATACAAGCCAATCAAAATGCACACAGGGACCATCTTCTGTTCAATGCGGAACATCAAGCAGTTCTGCATTGAACAGAGCTCCGTTTTTTGATTGGCTCGTATACCGATATATGAGCCAATCAAAAAAAAAAACAAAAACAAAGCAGAGAAAAGACTCCGAAACAGTGTGTGAGGTGCAGGACATTACTAATCTGGAAAAACATGACCGGGATTCATGAAGCCAGCACAAGGACGGTTTTAGCCTTGCACCAAGAGTCCTCATTACAGATGGTGCAGCAGCGCCATATGAATATTTATGAGGGTGCACTGCCGCACCATCGACGTGCACAGGAAACATGTGCGAGTGCAGGGGATGTGTTTAAGTGCTCTACGGAGGGGGAAACATGCCCCCACAGTTGCACAACTTACTATGCTTACTATTAGAGCCCGTCTTTAATAGTAAGCAATCAATTCAGTGTCTGTGGATACTGAAATGTATGCTAAGCACAGAAGAGTGTCCACAACACTGAAATAAAATCAAAGTAGCAAACACACAAGCACGTAGCGGAATGTTGAGCCCCGTCCCTAGACTTTCACAATTAGATTTCCCGTGTCCCTATTTTATATTTGTATTGCTTCAATATCGAAAGTGTAAGCGAAGAGCAGCATGTCCACACGTCGATGCCCTCTGCTTAGGATAGCTTACACATCAAAATCATCCAAATAGAGAAAAACATGCAGAATCAACATTAACATCAGTAGTGTAGTGGTTAGAGCATCTGTCTAACGAACAGGCATGCACGGTTTGAGCCCAACTATAGCACATATCATTTTCCATGTGGAATGTCGTTTTGCTGTATAACCTACATAATAACATGTAAATGTGAACTGGAGTACCACATGAAATGTTTAACTAATGTCATTCAATCAAAGTTGTAGTGTCATAATGAATAAGGCACTAGTAAGCAGGTGTATGCACAAATAAGCAGTATTAAACATATATAAGTACCAGTAGGCAAGTCTGAGTGTGTTTGCGTGGGTGTAAGCAGTGCCCAGCATAGGAAATGTATATAATTATGTAGATGTATGTGCATGTGTATGTACAGATATATAACATATATGCTGGGCAGGGGTGAGCAGAGCACTGCTACTCACACCACAGGCAGGATACTACCAGTGGGAGTACCATTGCCGATCTGCTAAGTCTACTTTACAAACAATAACAGGATAGTCCCTGGTGGGACTACCCAAAAATTGCTAGGATGGTTGGACCTCCGACCATTACACAAGCAAGGGCAGGTATGTTCATGGACTAAATGGTTGGAGAGCCTGATAATACATGGGTTGGGACAACATACGTGTAGGGCCCCTAACGCTGGGGAGAGGGCAATGTGTGCAGGTGTGTCATGGTTGTGATAGCAACCAGAAAATGGATGGTATGCGTGTATGTCGAACGTGGGTGGGGTCGAAGAACTATGGGTATGAAATTATGGATCCAGGCATGTCAGGGTTGGATGGCCTGGTTCTAATTAGAATGCCTTGTGGAGGTCAGCGAGTTCGTTATAAGTATATATGCATACACGCATGCATACATCTATATGTAAAAGTACATTCCCTGTAACACATTCATTCCGTTTGCAGACATAAATAACATGAAAGTGCCCCTACAAACCTCGACAGTAGATAGAATAATAGGTTGTGCATAAGAGGGAAGGGACAAAACTGCTAAAATGCAGAAGTGTGTACAATGTCCAAAGTCAGTGCTGTTCTCAAAAAATCAAATGTGAGGACTTTTTCCCACATGGAATCATTCCTGTGATATGCCCACTACAGCAACGCCAATCACTAAGCCGGTCCTATTTGTAAAATAATTTCGCCAAACTCGTACATTATTAGCTCTCATGTGTAATGTGTGCGTTACCACATAGTCATACCTATTCATTTATTGTAGTGTCATGTTAATGGGAGTAATGATGTAATGAAGTATAGAGTCTAATCTTGAAATAAAGACATGTGTTTCCCAGGTGGGACAACCCAAAAATTGCGAATAGTGTCCTATTGGTCACTCATTTCACCAGTGTTTGTGGACTAAAAGTTTGGGATGTCTGAGGATACATGAAGTGAGTCAACCCATGGGATGGGTCTACAGGAGTAGGGAGTGGCCAATGTGTAGTGGTGTGGATACACCGTGTATCGAACTGGAGAATGGATGACTGTTGTGTTAGTGTAGTGTTGTGGTGTGAGTTTGGGCAACTAGGAGTCATGGGTATATGGGTATATATATATATATATATATATATATATATATATATATATATATATATATATATATATATATATATATATATATATGCAAATTAAGCAGCACAGCAATAGTGTAGTGGTTAGAGCATCCACCTAACAAACAGATATTCCCATTCTGAATCCCACTGCAGCACATACAATTTTCCATTAGTAATCTGTATATGAACATATTTCAACATCTGTCTGCTGTATAACCTGCAGAATAACAGTTAAAAGTGAACTGGAGTGAAGTGTCAGTATCATAATGAATAAGGCACTACTAAGCAAGTTTAAGCATAAATAAGCACCAGTAAGCATGTTTAAGTACATTTGCGAGGGGGTATGCATTGCCCGGGTCTATATTAGAACATCGAAGTTTCAGAACTTCGAATGTTCTAATATCGACCCCTATTCAGCGAACACTGAAAACATTGAACATACAGAACAGCGAATTTTTTCCTAGGGAAAAAATTTGCTGTTCCAAAACACATACACACAACACAAGCACACCAAACAAACAGCAAACCACACGCATGCACCTAAAATCTTACATCTAACCCTACACTAAACTGTAAATACACCACTATCTACCCACTTACCTTAACCCAAACCCTAACCCTAAAGTCCGTCACTATCACACACATACCTCACCCCGCACCCTAACCCTAACTCACCTACCCCTCCCTAACCCTCACATCCACACAGCCGCACACTTACCTGACCCGCGGCCTAAGCCTAACTCACCTAACCCACCCTAACCCTCATGTCCACATAATCGTACACTTACCTGAACCCGACCCATAACTTTCCACCACAGTGCTGAAAATAGCAAAGTGACAGGAGCGGACAACCAAATTCTTTCCCTAGGAAAGAATTCGGTTTTCTGTCATTTCGCTATTTTCAGCTTTTGCTGAATAGGGGTCGATATTAGAACATTCGATGTTCTAATATAGACCCCATTGCCCTACAGATATATATATATATATATATATATATATATATATATATATATATATATATATATATATATATAGTTGCAGACATATATATATATATATATATATATATATATATATGTATAGATATAGATATAGATATATATATATTGATATATATATATATATGGATCTATCTGAGTTCATCGACATTTCAAAATACCGAAAACGAAATAACCGACACCAAAACAGCGAAACTCATATAACCGACGCCAGAAGATCGACAGTTCACAAACACGACATCGCATACACCCGACACAACATACCAACAAACAAAACACATCCCCTATCCAACACTCACACACACAACACAAGCACACCAAAATCCTTACAAACAAACACTAACCCATACATACACAACTATCCACAACCCTGACCCAAACCCTTACCCTAAGGTCCGTCACTATCGCACACTCACCTAACCCGCTCCCTAACCCTAACTCACTTATCCCACCCCTACCCCTACAAAACACCAACATCGCACACTTACCTTACTCGCACACTCACCTAACCCGCGCCCTAACCCTAACTCACTTATCCCACCCCTACCCCTACAAAACACCAACATCGCACACTTACCTTACTCGCACACTCACCTAACCCGCACCCTAACCCTAACCCTAACTCACTTATCCCACCCCTACCCCTACTAAACACCAGCATCGCACACTTACCTTACTCGCACCCTATCGTCCGTCACTACCGCAGACTTACATATCCTTTCCCCATCGCAGCTTCTCAGCGTCGGTGTCTTCTTCCGTCGGTCTTCTGCCTCGTCGATCTTCTGGCGTCGGTGACGTGACTTTCGACATTCTCGTGTCGGTGAATTCGTTTTCGACATTTTAACATGTCGATGAACTCAGATAGACCCATATATATATATATATATATATATATATATATATATATATACATATACATATATATATATATATATATATATATATATATATATATATACACATATACATATACATATATGTGTGTGTGTGCGTGTGTAGATATACACAGATATACAGCTATGATAGGAAACAGCACACAGTAATGACATATGTTCACAGGCTATGCCAATGGAAGTGAGGGGCCCAAGCAGAAAACATGTAACACGTAGCATGACCCCCCCCAGACAGACAGAGGAAACATACACACAAACCCTCAAACAATGTAAATAGTTCACTGCTCCCCAGACCACAGGCAGGATACAACTGGGGGGGACAGAGTGCACCCGTGAAATCTAATCTTGGAATAGACAGGAGCGTTCCTTGCGGGATGCCCCAAAAATTGACATATAACCAAAGGAAGCCAATATGACGACCATTCTGGCTGGGGTGTGTACATGCCCGGAAAACAAGGATGGGAAAGCCTGATGACCCATGGGTAGATACAATGTATGACATGGGTCCTGTGAAGTGGAGAGCGGGCAACGTGTAGTGGTGTGTTCAGATCTGGGCTGCACCCAAAGTAAGGATGGGTGCAGTAGAGGAGGTGTGGGTGGGGGAACTATGGTTAGCTAGTTATGGGTCTAGGTGTGCAGGTGTTGGCTGATATGGGTGTATACAGACAGCCCAAGTGATGTGAGAAAAAGTGTTCATTCGGCAGAGGCGTCGCCCAACGAGCAGCCACACCCGCTATGAGTCCCACTGCAGCAAAGTCTAATCTATATGGCAGAGAATGGAATAACCAGATGAAGATGTATATATGTAGAGGAATGTGTGTGCATATCTATCCATAGCAACATGGAGATATACCTCTCCCTCTCCGTAGTACAAATGTGTACATACAGAGACAGAATACATATACATACCCACATATCGATATATACATATGCAGACACCCATACACCCATATGTTGTTAGATATACATAGACAGCAATATATAAATATATACATGTATGCATTCATATACAGATATATCTGTATATAGTAATGTAGATAAATATATATATATATATATATATATATATATATATATGTGTGTGTGTGTGTGTGTGTGTTAATATACACATGTAAATAGCTAGGATATGATACAGCAGTTACAAATTACATATGTTCACTGGCCGTGCAAATGGGGGTGAGGGGTCCAATCAACAAGCGTGTAACACGTAGCATTAACCACCCCCACCTAGACAGGTGAAACATACAAACACACAATACAAGTAAACACACCACTGCTTTCCAGACCACAGGCAGGATACCACCAGTGGGAGAGACCTGCCAGGTCTAATTTTGAAACAAAGACATCAGTGTCACTTGTGGGACACCCAAAAATTACAGATCATCGGAGTCAGTCCTTGTACTGATTCATCAAACGAGGCTGTAAACGTACATGGACCAGTAGGTTGTGCAAGCCTGATAACCCATGGGTCAACACAACGTACGACATGGGTCCTGACACGTGGAGAGTAGGCAGTATGTAGTGGTGTGGTTAGACCCCACCCACACCCACAGTAAGAATGAGTGCTGTAGAGGAGGGGCAGGTGGGGGAACTATAGGTATGCAATTATGGGTCTAGGCATGCAGTGTTGGCTGGTGCAGTTGTATTAGGACCGCCCCGGGGATGTAAATAATATTCCAAAATAGGCAGAGCTTACACCCATACCTCTCAACCCCTAAGAGTAAACCACTGAACAGAACATAAACCGTTGGGGGAAAAAATAAGGACAGAAAGCACATATTCCACTTACAACCTTAGAAAGCTGATAGAATAATAGGTCTGCATTAGCATGATTCGGCTGAAGGATGTAGGGTCCTAAACCCTATTACTTGTCTGTATTTAATGGTGTCAGTTCCCAGGTATTTGCCAGGCAGGTGCAGATTGTAAGAGGAACACACCAATAGTATGAAGCAAACTCTGGACAGGCCACGGATTCTGTACAGTTGACCGGCATGCTTACGCCTAATGGGCAGCCATTCCCAATATGGGTCCCACCGCAGCACAGTCCATTTTAAATGGCTAAGTAAGGTATGACCATATGTGTCGTTGCATAACCCACTACACAACATCTACGAACACATGGTCGCAACACCCCACTGTAGGCATGTAAGCCGATGTAATAGGCATCACAAGGTATTATTGTAGTCCTCACCCCCACCCAGAGGTGTGAGTGTCACATGCAAACACCAAATGCAGTGCATTTGCAAGTGTGGTAGCAAGTGGGTGTAAGCCTGCTTGGCTGCCAGTATGTGAGTATCACACTGGTGAAGCAATGCAGAGGTTAACTGAGTGAAAGAAACTGTAACCGGAGGTTAGCATTGCTTAGCTCCATGCAAACACATGCACACCCGCTCACAACTGCTTTAAATTGCCATAATCACTGTGTACCCAACAGCTTGTGTTCTGGCCAGCAACAAAATGAATAGCCTCTGCAAGGCTAGAACTCAGGACCCTGTACATCACAGTCACAGTAGTTAACCACTCCACCATGATAGCAATACATATAAAAGAGGTATCAGCAAACTAATCCTCACCACAGGGAAATCAGATCATACATGTGAACTGAATCTATGTACAGTGTAATGTTCTATAACCTGCTACAGACCATATATATGTGAATTGGACTACTGCAGTAAACATAGAGTTGAGGTGTCAATGTAATAAAGTTATGAAGTCCCCAGGCCCCCATACAGTGTATGTACATATGAATGATGAATACCAGACACATATATAACCTCTAATGAATAAGACATAGCTTAGCCTTTTCGAAACCGGCCAATTATGGAAAAGTGCAGGAATCCGGCCCCATCTTAAACCAAAGAGGCAGGAATACAGCTGATAACTGGTTGTAGCATTCCCCTGCAGGCAGAAAGGCTGGAGTGGGAGAAGGCACTCACTTTAGAGTGCAGCGCTGGGGCATCCAGGAGTCCCAATTCATGGTATGGCTCCTGGCAAAGCACCACGACAGGAGACTACTGCAGGGCCAGTACCAGGGCTTGCAGTACAAAACAGAGGCATAGGACAATCTCGACCATGACCTCACTAGGTATCCCCTGGACTGGTGAGCAGGTCAGGCACCACCATGCAGACCTGAAGCGATGGAGGGGGGATGTTCTGGAACAGTGGATCCAGGAAGCAAGGCAGATGCAGAATGTCCCATAATTGAGTAAGAACTCCTTCCACTACGTAGTTAATAATTGCCTAGATTGTGTATACTATGGATAGGTATGGCTAAATATCACTGTACTTCTCTGACAGCTGCAGATGAGCATGCTGTGAACTAGCAAGCCTATGATGCCAGGCTGCAAAGGATGCATCATGAGGCTGGTTAGTAAATAACCTGCATGTACTGTCATAACAAATACATGTAAGAGCCTCAGAAAGTGTTGAACCAGTATACAGATTTGTGAAATTTGCTGTGAATAAAGGTGTAACCCCTGCATTGCTTCTGTTTACTCTGCAGTCATATGTTGTTGTACTGTTTGCAGTTATTAAATAGTACTGTTGTAGTAAGCAGTGTTACCCACACTGTGGTATGCAGATAAAATGTGTATAAAATGCTGTATAACAATGTTGGAAGTGCAAACAGGTCAGTCATATTAGAATAAATACATGGCAAAGCCTCACAAGAAATGCCTGATAGCATAGTGTACAGTGATCTTAACTGTAATGCTTTTGTCACACACAGCAGGGCTTTGGATCCCAGGAGTGCCAGTGAGTCATATGCATAATCATTCCACACAACTGCACACAGTTTGTTAGAATGTTCAGAGAGAAAGCTGTATGCATATATACACTTAACAACTGTACAGATTATGCCAGAATGCTCAAATAGAAAGTGGTATGCATATTCATACCCCTCAACTGTTCCAATCTGATGGGTATGTCCTGATAAATGGCTCACATCACCTGCCTTTTGACCTGTTCCCCTGACAAATTAGTGTGATGATCCAAGAAATGTAGGCAGCTGTAAATGACATATAACTGATAGACTTGTACATAGTCAGAGAATGTACATGCAAACATACCTGTCATCCCAGCATCTCACCCAGAGCGTATGACAGCAGTCAGCAGTCTCCAAACATGTTGCATTACACCTACATCTTGTCAAGCCTGTATGTAAGACACAGGTCCCGTACATACTAATCTACAAACATACCATTGTACAATATAACGCCATTGGGTAGTGTAATAATACATGTAAGGGACAGACCACTGCAGTGACTACAAATGTGTAAACTACAAGGATTTATTAGTTGTTAATTAAACACTCTCTCTCACCCATACCATATATGCAAAAATAACCGATTTACACAACTCATTTGGTATGTCTACACTCCTAACCTTTGTTGGGACATACGTCCTATTGGTTTATAAATATTCACATCTGTTTCTATGCATGTGCCATGTTAAAATACCCACATAATGGTGTCCTGTTGCCATCAATGAAACCTGCATGTTGTTGAATGGCCACTGTTTTCCCATATATGCATGTGTTCTGCCTGTTCTGCAACTATTTTATATCTGGTGCCCTGGGTAATGGGAATACCTATGCGTGCTGTTATAACAAATCGTGAATGCTGTTGACTATTATTAACCCATATCTGCCTTAAACATGCTACAACGTAGCTTGTATGAGAAGGCCAGTCCCAGCAGACCCACCTGTCCCACCTCAGCTGGCCATGGCACCGGGCACCAGCACATCTGGGGCCCAGCCTAGGACCTCCTTGTCTGTTGGCCCTGTACCATCTTTGGGTGGAACCGCCGGCAGGGGATGGAGCTTGGCCCCCCCTGGGAGTGGGAGCGAACAGGAACCTGTCACCCATGGTACGGTCCGGGCCGTGGTGCATAGGGAGCTCGACAGGGAGATTTAAGACCACCTATGCCAGCTTGAGGGCTGAGTGGCCCAACTAGAGGGTGAGCCTGCCCCTCCTACACAGCCCCCAGCACAGCCACCTTCTGAGCTGTGAAGGTGCACTGGTGACTGCTCATGAGTGGGGACCTCAGTCCCACTGTATCCATTTGTGAGCTCATGGGCTTGCGACTTCCAAACACCCCTCCCCGTCCAAGATGTCCCCCCCCCCACATGTGTCATATACCACCCCTATATGCGTCTTGTTTGTCTTGTCTGTCATCCTACCCAACCTATCCTCCCAGATCATACCTACTCTCCTTCCCCAACATCCCACTCTCACCTAAAAGTAAAAGAAAATAAGGGCAATCTGTTCCCGCAAAAAAAGCATGCCCCATACATAGCTGTCCATTTTGCACACATGTCCACTGGACACATGTAAAAAATTTCTAATTGGCATCACAACATACTATTGTTGCCCTCACCCCTATCTCCAAATGTACTGCTGAATTTACTGCATATGCACAGCCATTGCTGTAGAAGAAATGGACAGCTATGGACCTTCCCTACACCCTTCCTGCACATCCCTAGCTATCTTGCCTACTGTCTTTCCCTCTTTGTGCCCCTTTTTCACCACTTTCCTATCACCCCTTTTTTCTTTTCTTTTAAAGAAATTAGCGTGGTGGTAAGTGGAAGTAAGCACTTTTAAGCAGTAATTAGTGGGTTACAGCCTGTTTGTGTGGGAGTAAGCACTGCCTACAAGTTAAGCAATTAAGAAGGTAACTGAGTGTAAGGAACTCTAACCAAAAGTAACCACTGCTTACCATCATGTAAATCTGTGCACACCCGCTCACAACTGCTTAAAAGTGCCTTAATCACTCCATATCCAATGGCCCTTGTTCTGCCCAGCAACAAAATAAATGGCCTCTGCAAGGCTTGAAACCAGGACCCAACACACCACATCCAATGTGGTTTACCACTAAGCCATGGCAGATATACAGACATCGGATGTTATCACAAACATAGCATCCAGTACAGTCATTCAACAGTATAGGAAATGTATTCCATTATGTAGATGTATGTCTGTGTGTTTATGTCCAGATATATGTACATAAATATATATATATATATATATATATATATATATATATATATATATATATATATCAAGAGCATACCATGTGACACAACAAAGCATTAAAAAAGAATGAAAAGTGAAACACCAGCAACTCCTGTATTATGTAGTGGTGTTGTCCTATGTAATATCAAGACTCCCTCAGACAGACATGTGTCATTAATACACGCAAACATTAAATACATTACTTTGAGCATTTCATTTACAGTAACAAAACAGGTCCTGTCCAATCATTATGTGAGAACAGTACTCTTGCAAGGTGCTGTGTGCAACATCATCATAATTAAATAGTTAAATGGGGTAACCATAGAGGGACCGGTAGTGTCGTGTGTACAATGGGGTCATCTGCATCATGTGTACCTGGAACCTTTAGGAGTCATGTGAATACCAGGATTGTGTGCCTGAGAGAGGGGTGAGGAAAACAGTAGTATGTTGTGATGCAAGTTACAAAGGTTACATGTGTCCAGTGGACACGTGTGTGAAATGGACAGCTATGTATGGGGGGGGGGGGTTGTTCTGGAACAGATTGGCCTTTTGTTTCCGTTTTCATAAGGTGAGAGTGGGATGTTGGGGAAGGAGAGTAGGTATGCTTGTGGAGGATAGGTTGGGTAGGATGACAGACAAAACAGCATACAGGGGCGGTATATGACACATGTGGGGGGATACACCTTGGACAGGGAGGGGTGTTTGGCAGTGACAAGCCCATGAGCCCGCAAATGGAAACAGTGGGACGGAGGTCCCCACTCATGGGCAGCCACCACTGCACCGTCACAGTCGCAAAGGTGGCTGTGCTGGGGGCTGTCTAGGAGGGGCAGGCTCACCCTCTAAATGTGACACTCTGCCCTTAAGCTGGCATAGCTGGCCTCAAAACCCTTTATTGAGCCCCCTATGCACTACGACCTGGACTGTACAACTGCTGACAAGTTCCTGTCAGGACCTGCTCCCGGGGGGTAGGCCCCATCCTCAGTGGCTGTTCCAACAGAAGGTGGTGCAGAGCCAACAGAGGTGGAGGTCCAAGACTGGGCCCCAGATGTGCTGGTGCCTGGTGCCATGGCCAGCTGAAGTGGGACAGGTGGTTCCGCTGGGACCTCCAATCCCATACAGCCCATGATGTTGCAGTTTTAACACAGATAAAGCTTAGTAATAGTCAACAGCAGTCAGGATTACTTATAATAGCATGCATAGATATTACCATCAATCCAAGACAACAGATGTCATACATTTGCAGAGGGAGCACAACACATGCATATATACTGCATGACATCTGTCCAAAGCGTAGATGACTTGTGACTGCAGCTATGAACAGTGGCCCACTATTGGCATGTCACTGTGATAACCTCAGACAGTGACTGTCATACCACTGTTTCATGTGACGTATGTCCAATCAGGGATGAGATGGCAGTAACTCTCATCACTGTCACCATGTACCGACTGCAGTCCTCACACTATGCTTCTGCAGTTCACAGATGTGTGTCCTGTGAGTAACACAAGAAACAAATGGATCCACACACTGACCAGTCCACAGATGACCCTACAGATGGGGGTTTCCTCACAAACAGAGCGCTGTCTTGTCAGTTATTAAGTTATCAGTACAATCGTACTCTGCATACCCCTCGGTATGCAGAAGCTGTTACTAGTAGGATTAATATAACTTCCAGTATTTATTTAAACTATCAATGAACTTTAAAGTACCTCATATATCATGTTGTAAGATGACTTATATAATCCTTTATACTCATCCTTCTTAGTATTGTACTTCTTCTAGACTCCTTTTTTGTATTCTAATTTCCTCCTTCTTTATTTGTTATACATCTGTATATGATATTTTGTGCTATGTTTGGAACTTTTCTCCCCGGGCCTCTACTGAAAATGGAATATATCCAGTTAGACTAGCCCGGTCAACAAATGTAAAATAAAATAAATAAAATTAAATTAAAACATGCAGACTAGCCATTACCACACACAACTTGTTAAATTGGCAGTAGTCTGAATGAAGCATAGCTACACTTACATGCTGTAGTCATGTCTGGCACATCACCCTCCTGTCTTTAGGCTATTTTCCACTATGTATGTCATTTGAGGAATATCCAGATTTCATCTGTGTTGCTGTTTACCAAACACCAGATCCAGGTTCCACTCACAGCGACTGTCATGGGCAAACACCAACATGATGTTCCTAGATATTGTACTGTGTTTCCATGCAACTGGCTATGAGAATATCACCGCAGATGTTCCACATGCAATCAGCTAGAGGAGGACTGCAATAGGTGCAGAGGCCATCACCTGATCATGACCATCACTTACAAAACACAAGCTGCTGCTGAGCAGGTGTACAACTCCACATCCACCAGACAGTGTGTGGGAGGGACAGACAGAGGCAAAGTACATCAGAGAAGGGCTTGGAGACTAAAACCTAAGCATCGTCTATCACACACCTACAGGTACAAGGGTTCAAACCCCTGACTGACTAGCCATTATTATTACAACTGCATGCAGTTACTCCATGTGCCACATAGCTGACTTGTCGGTGTGCTGTAAGAACATATATGTATGCTGGTGAGCGACATCTGCAACAGAGATATAGTAGACATACATTAGGTGTAGCACACATGGCTGTCCACATGAACAGATGTCATTGTCAACACAACCACACTCTCTAAGTGACTCAGACACATTGGCACACTTTGGCAGGCTCACAAATACACTTCCTAACTACTTAGTTTGCCACACTACAGTAATGTGCAGGTATTACATGCACCACAGGGGTTATCCTGAGATTCTATGGGCTAGGGCATGTGAACGTGTCTGACAGCAGTCAGTATGCCAATGGCAGTTATACTGGGTGTGACTGTGGTTGGGAAAATCATACCCCACATGCAGACACAAGGTGCCAGTACTGACATGTGTTTGTGCATTGCTTCATGGGTGTGTAGTGGTTGGCTGTGCAAGATGGCTGTACAAGGCTGGGTGAGGGGTAATCCTTGGCATCAGGCCATCTGGCAATGGTCTGCAGTGTGGTTCAGGGGTGCAGTGTCTGCAATGTCCCACACAGATGGGTAATGTTTTAACTGTCCTGTCAAAAAATATAATCCTGGTTACCATTGTGTGTGGCCATTGCTTTGCAATGCATGCCATGTCTGTGTTTGATAGTCATTGGCATGGACATTGCCTGGGATGTGCATGTCCCACAATAATGTACAGTGACATGTTTAAGTGTACCTGGTTTGCCTGGCACATGTTGTGTACACAGGCTGTTATCATCAGATGTGCCAGTCCTGGCCTGGTGTGGCAGGACCTGCTAATAGACAGCAGGTTGACCCTGCACCTGCAATGATAGCATGATACAGGTATTCCCTGGTGTCAGTGACATCCGTCCATACAGGCATGTGTGTAAGGCATTGTATGTCCTTTGTGGATCACATTTGATGGCACCACATATGTTGCCGGCGTCCAGTGGGGAACATAGTAAAGGTGCATTATCAGCAATTATGTGCCTGTTGTACTGATTGACAGGGTGCCATGCCCTCTGCAGCCCACTGCATTCACACCATGCCTACTATATGTCAACAATGTGCAGGGTAATAGCAACATAGTGGGATTTTCTAGGCAAGTGCGTTTCTGTATGACACATGGGTCCAGACCGTATTCTGGGTAATAGTAGGGGTGCTTACTTTGTTCACCAGGCTTTCTGCCAGATGTAGGGGTATGGCTTGCCAACACAGTCTATTGGCTGATTGAACTCTGTAATCCTTGTGAGGTAGACATTGTGACATATAATATGGCCACCATATAGGAAAACTACAAAAAAACACTCCTCAACATGTCCAGTGGTTAGACATTCACAGTCACCTCCACACAGCCTCTGACTGTCAAACACACACACTTACACATCTTGGAATAGAATTCCTACCTAAATATTTTATCACACTACAGCATTATGCAGTTATAGCACAAGCTACAGAGATTACTGGGCTAACCCATCCCCAAAGGTGTATTTCACAAGGAATGACATTTATTTATTTATTTATTTACATTTGTTGACCGGGAGTGTCTGACTGGACGTAGGTCCATTTTCAGCGGAGGCCTGGGGAGAAAATCTCCACAGTTAAAATAAACAGACAGTAGTTACATTGGATTACATAGCGATTAACAATTTAACATAGCAATTACTTACAACATATTTACAGATGAAGAACATAATACATCAGTAGACAACTAGAATCTTTATCTGTGAAGTACATAACAGACATTAAGAAATGTTACAATAAGAAGTTCCTGCTGTATAGTAAGTACTAGGCTTATGAGCATCTGAGCTTGCTATAATCAAGGTAGTTAGTGGAGTGGAAAGAAAGGTAGTGGTTGGATGGGGTGGGTGATATTAAAGTGGGAGTTGCAAGGGCATAGCCAGCATGTTTTTAGGTGTGCTTTTAGTAAAGTTTTAAAGTGGGTGCATGATGGTACGGAGGTAATTGTGGGTGGGAGGAAGTTCCATAATTTGGCTATGGTGCAACAGAATAGTGCTTCACCAGCAGAGTTATTGGCTTTAGTGATCTGCAAGTGATTTTTGTTGCTGGATCTTAGTGGTCTGGTGTTGTGATAGGGTTGGAGTAGATTCTGGAGGGATGGGACATTTAGTGGATGGTTTACTAGTTTGTGGGTGAGTGAGAGTTGATACCATTGAAGGAGGTGAGGGAGTTCAACCAGCCCAGTTCAGCAAGTGAGATGCAGTGGTGACTACGGTAGGATGCCCCTGTGGCGAATTTGGCGATTTTGTTGTAGCAGGTCTCTAGCTTGTTTAGATCGCATTGCCTTAGGTTGGTATATATTGGAGAGGCATAAAGTAGGGTGGAGATAAGAAGGGAATTTGCTATTGAAATCTTTGCTGCTTTGGTGAGAAGTTGCTTATTTCTGTATAAAGCTCCTAGTTTTTTGTGGACTTTTTTAATGGTCATGGATATGTGAATGTCAAATTTTAGTTTATTGTCTATTTCCACTCCTAGCAATTTGGTGTGTTCAGTTGGGTATATAGTGGTGTTGTCTTTTGCTGTGATGTTAAAGTGGGAGTTGTATTGAGTATGTTTGGTGTTTGATATCAGCAGGGTTAGTAGGGCAATGGGACAGTCACTTTGTGTACATATTGTAGTAACAATCTTTGTGTTCAACATCTTTGTATCCTGTATAGGAAGGGTTAAAATGTGAAACTGCATTGCGTGCAAAGAAATAAGCTAAAATGAGTTGTTTTTCTTGTAAGGAATTTGCTGACCAGAAAGGAATGCACAGATGCTACTTTGGTCCAGGCACAGGCCTATCTTGGGACTGACCTCTGACCAAGGAGGAGTGCATAGATGTTACCTTGATGTAGGCACCAACTTATCTTGTGTCTGACTTTTTACCATCTAAGGCTCCACTGGGTGAATTTATAGCCTTGACTGAAATTCCTTGTCTAGTAACCAGCTGCTGAGTATGCATGAAAGAGGGTATAAAACCCATGTAAAGTGTGTAGAAATTAGACTGCTGACAACCAAGAACTTTTTGTGGCAGATCTCCATGCATGTTAAATAAACTCTTTTTGGCCTACCTTCTTTTGCTGCGTGATTCTTCCAGTATATGTTAAGAGTATTAAAATCTTTTGACATTTCTGGCGTCAAGAACGATGGGGCCACCTCTTCACGGTAATTAATCGCATAAGAGGGACTGAAAAACCTGTACAGGAAGGGGAGAACGAATCTGGCTCCCTTGAATGGAAAGACCTCCGACAAAAAGTCGTAAGTAGAGGCCAGTCACTCTTAGATTCGATCCGTGGACGGTGACGAACGAGGGCGGAAGATCCGCAGTAAGGTAAGCTTTTGTTTTTGTAAAAGTTTTTTAAGGGACTAGTCATAAAGGAATTTCTTTTGTTTAAATTTTACAAAAGACCGGTAGAGATCTCAGGAAAAGGAAACAGTTTTTCTTTTAAATAAGAAAAATGGGAAACAGTTTTTCTTTTAAATAAGAAAAATGGGAATAGGAAGCAGTTGTTGTGTTAGTAAGGGCTGCTTAAATAAAAGGACTGAGGATGAGGAATATATGTTTAAATTACATCCGAAAAACTTAAAATATATGAAAAAATGGAAAAAAGACTATGGGTTTAGTGGTACCTTGAATAAATCAGAATGTCAAAATCTAGTGAGAGACCTGCGCAGGGACACAGGAGGTAAGGTTAAGAAACAAAAAAGGGTAGGATTTCCTCAAGCACAGAAATGGTTAGAAGAAGCTAATAAGAGACATAGGGAACAATTTTCAAATAAGGGAAGTAGTGGCTCGAGTGCAAAAGGTGCATTTTTTGTCCACAAAGAAGATGTGAAACATCTATTGTCTGTCGAAACCAACGGCCCTACCCTTGTATTCTGATGTCACTAAAGACAGGGTTAGTCCACCCCAGTATCAAAAAGAAAGAAGCAGAAAATCAAGAAAAGGTGTCCTTCGTAGTCTTACAGGAGGCAGAGAAGCAGGGAAAAATACCCTCCGTAGTTTTACAAAAAACAAGCAGAGGAGACTCTGGAGCTACGTAACCATAGTATAAACAAATCAGAGTAAAACAAAAGAAGCTAAGGTACATACCCTGTCCACACACTCGTATCCCTTTACATGCAGATAAATATCTTGAGAAAAGAAAAGAAAACAGGCTCAAACCTTTATGGTGATGGATAAAACACTTATGTTAATGTAAGCTCCGTCCAACAGAGGTAGAGGAAGGGGACAGGGTAGAGGCAGAGGGAGAAGGAATGTAGGACATTTTGAAGATTACGAAGGCAGACAAAGAGGGGGAATGTTTTAAATGCAGTAAGAAGGGCATTTCGAAGAGATTGCCTGAATCCCGGGAAATCCACTGCTGCTCCACAACATAGTACAGCATGACTATATAATGGCAGCACGGCCGACACGGACCCAGATGCTGAGGTGGACTGGCAAGAGGCAGTAATACAAAATGAGAATGATTTTGAGAATGTGAATAAAGAAGGTAAAAGGAATGTGCAGGATGGGAGAATGAAGTGACTGATTTTTCAGACGAAGGCGAATATCAGGTTGTTAATTTAACAGCGCTGGCTGTAACTATGCAGCTAGAGGCACAACCGATTATCACACTTCAAGTAGAAGGGAAGGATGTAGAATTTTTGTGTGATTCAGGGGCCTCCAGGACCCTGCTAAAAACCTCTGCAGTGCCATCTGATGTAACTTCTGATGACTATGTATTAGTCAAGGCAGCCAATGGCGCATTTATAAAGAACCACTATCTAAACCCTTATGGTTCACGGACCCTGAAACTAACCAAACTATCAGGTTTCGAGTCATTGTCTCTAAAATTTGCCCTGTAAACTTATTAGGAAGAGATTTAATGCACGTGTTTGGCATAGCAGCTGTGCCGACTGCATCAGGGATTCTAGCCAAGCGAGTAGAAATTCAAGATGTTATGTTGCAGGTGGGGCAGGGTGATTTACACTACTGGTACAGTAATGATCTTGTCGAAACTGGACCACAAAATGTAGTAAATGAGCTAACTAATTTGGCCTTCACCTCCGCGAAGACAGGCTAACGCCACCCGGGGGAGGGCCATTCTGACTATATCTCCTAATTCCGCAGGAAGAATTAAAGTTACAATAAGTGCGAGAATCCTTATGGTCCCGGGCAACATGACATTGGGCTAATAAGAACAGCAGGACAGGTTAAAATAACTCCAAAATCCGACTTTAGACCTCACAAGCGTCAGTATCCGCTAAGTAAAAAGGCAGAAGAAGGCATTCTACCAGTGATCACGGCTCTATTACAAGCTGGGGTTTTAATTCCATGCACAGATTCACCGGGTAACACACCCTTATTCCCAGTAAGGAAACCGGATGGGACCTGGAGAATGGTACAGGATCTGCAAGCTGTGAATGCTGCTGTAGTACCAAGGGCTCCTATGGTCCCAGATCCATCTGTTTTGTTAAATGATATCCTTCCCACAGATAAGTATTTTTCTGTCATTGATATCAGTAACGCATTTTTCCCATCCCTCTACAGGAAACTAGTAGGTTTTGGTTCGCTTTTACGTTCATGAGCAAGCGGTACACCTACACAAGGCTGCCGCTGTGAAAGCCCTACAATCTTTTCACAAGAAATGTCAACAAACCTGGCACAGTTTCAACCGGAGCATGGCTGTCATCTACTGTTATACGTGGACGACATCTTACTGGCTGCACTCACGGAGGCTGTCTGTGAGTCTGAAACTATTCGGTTATTGCATTTCTTGGCGAAAGAGGGACATAAGGTAAACAAATCTAAATTACAATTTTGTAAAGCTGAAGTACGATATCTAGGCTATACCATTTCAAATGCTGGTAGACAACTGGATAGCTGTAGAAAAGAAGCTATTTTACAGGCACCAATGCCCAGTACAAAAAAAGAAATTATGTCATTTTTAGGAATAACTAACTTTTGTCGATGTTGCATTGCCAATTATGCAGAGGAAGTGAGTCCACTTTCAGAACTTATTTTTGCACTTCCCATGGCAGCACATGACGCTGCAATGGACAGATAAGGCAATACAGGCATTTACTAGGGTAAAGCAACTGATAGCAGGATCTGCAACACTTAGCTTCCCTGACTATACAAAACCTTTTGTTCAGACAGTAGATTGTAAGCAGGGCTTTATGACATCGGTTCTTTTGCAAATTTATGGGGATAAGTTGAGGCCATTAGCTTTTTATTCCAGTAAACTGGACACAGTGGCACGATCGTTGCCACACTGTGTACAAGCAGTAGTCGCAGCTGCACTGGCCGTGCAGGCGTCTGCAACCCTAGTTTTGTTTCATGACCTTACCTTACGGGTACCGCACTCTGTCGCGGTAATACTTCTACAGGATAAAGTTACCTTTCTCTCCTAGCAGACACTTGTCCTGCATGACAACATTACTATCACAACCACACATGACCATTGAGCGATGCACCACTCTTAATCCAGCCACGCTGTTACCTACAGCTGATGACGGTGCCCCTCACGTATGTTTAGACTTAATACACTCTAATGTCTTGCCAAGACCAGACCTTAAGGATCAGCCTTTGGCAAATTCAGATTGGACCCTGTTCGTAGATGGGTCAGCACGTAAGAATGAGGCAGGTATTACACAAGTGGGTTCTGCAGTCACAACTGAGACTAAGGTACTAGAGGCAAAACCTCTCCCCAGGAATCTGTCCGCAAGCGTGAATTGATTGCTTTGACCAGAGCATGTATCATTTCCAAGGATAAGGCAGTGACTATCTACACAGATAGTCAGTATGCTTTTCCACGGTCCATGTCTTTGCACAGCAATGGAAAAATAGGGAATGGTTACTGCCTCAGGAAAGGAAATAACCCACAAGGATTTAATCCTTAGCCTCTTACAAGCTGTCCAACTGCCACGGGATTGGCCATCTGTAAGTGCGCAGCACACACAAATGCCAAGGATCCAGTATCACTTACAAATGCACTAGCTGACAAAACTGCAAAAAGTGTAGCCTTAACCTCTACTTTTGCACTCGAGACCACACAAAAGAACTTCACCCTACAGATAAATTTGATCTACAAACTTTACAAGTAATGCAGGAACTTGGTACAGTTCAGGAAAACAGCGATGGGTTAAATATGGGGCTATACAAAAGCAGGGAGTTTTTGTAGGTCCAAATAATAAGTATGTCTTGCCAACAAACCTTTTAGGTATGCCTCATTAATGACGCATGGCCCATCTCATCTGGGCCCTGCTGCTATGTTTCAGATAATCCAGCAAATTTTCTGGACCAAGGGTTTTATAGCGTATGCTAAGCGATTTTGTTGGTGCGTGCCTGCTTTGTGCACGATACCATGGTGGTGGGTGCGAATCACCCCAGCAGCTTTTCCGCTGCCTCCGTATCCAGTTCACACAATCTGTATGGATTTTATTGAACTAACTCCTGTTCAACAGAAGCGATTTGTGTTAGTCATTATTGATGCTTTTACAAAATGGGTAGAAGCTTTTCGGTAGCACACTCAGATGCACTGTCAGTAGCCAAGGCTCTTACAAATAACATTATCTCTCATTTTGGGCTACCTACATGCATCTATTCTGATAATGGCACACATTTCGTGAACCAAGTTATTCAAAAGCTGGCGCCGTTTTCAGATCAAGTTAAAATATCATTGAGCCTACCACCCACAGTCAGCAGGGTTGGTTGAACGCCATACTGGCATTCTCAAAGGCAAGTTACATAAACTCATGGCGAGACACATCAGTCTTGGATAAACTGCTTACCTCTGGCACTCCTGTCAATGCGTACCTTATTACGTCCGCAGTGGCAAGGTCTTTTGCCATGAACGTGAGGGGGGTGAAGAGATAGCAGATTACATGAGGAAAATGCTGACAAAAACTAACACTTCTTTAACGAATTATTATTTTTCAGATCAGAAGAACAACAGGATCCTGAAAGTGGAACCAGGAAACTGAGGAACACTAATTAGTAGTAATCTTGTTTTGTATGAATATCTGACTATTGTAGCAATGCAAATACCGGAAGGATTTAGTCTTTCCCACAAAAGCATTCCAAACTAATTTTGTTGTTAATAAGTGTGATTGTTACTTTTCTGTTTTGGCGTTTTATTTTCAAACGAAACTAGCCAAGTGAAGAGAGATGAAAATACAGCTTGGCATCCACCCTTTAATACGTACCAAGCTATTAAATATGCATATGCTTTGTCTTTTAATGTTTCAAATTGTTGGATATGCACAGCTATCCCTACTGTACATGGTGGCCTGATGTTAGGTACAGTCCCTTTGGGGCAAATGATACATGGACTAATTTACTGTTTGAAACTTCAAACGTAGCCTTAAAGGACAAAATAGCACTACCCTCATGGGTCGTCAGAATGGAACTGTATGTTTCCAGAGATCTGGAAAAATTAAGGTTGGATGGAGTCAATGTAATGTAACCATAATTCATAACTGTACATTAGATGGGCACTGTGCAACAAGTTTCAAGCCTATAAGAGTGCTTATTAATAGTACAGGGCTTATTAATGTCACAAGTTTTGTTGAAAAAATGTTATCTGTGTATGATCTTTTGTTTAAAGGGATACAAGACAAAGGAAATCATTCTATTCCAGTAAATATCACTCTTAAAGTGAATGACTGTTATTTTGTCTGTGGTAAAAAGCATACAAATGGTTACCAAGGAATTGGTCAGGCAGTTTGTTTTTTGGGTTATTTGGCACCAGCTATAAGACATTCATTTACTCTTCCCCAAGGTAAAATACGAAATGTACGTGCTGTGAATAAACCTGTTAATCCCGTAGGTAACATTGATGCATCCTGAATTTATCATCACGATTTGGCCCACAGTAGCAGCAAGGGACTGTCACACATGGACTTGGGCGATGATGTCATTTCTTGGGCTGGTATTCTTCCAGCTTATGGGACAGTAAAATCTATTTGGGAGCTCAGAAAACTGTCAAAACTGTTAGAAACTCTGAGCAATGCAACTTTTTCTGTGCTAGGATTGGTGACGGATGAGTTAACTGCAATAAGGACTGTAGTGTTGCAGAATCGTATGGCGCTCGAATTCACCCTAGCGAAAGGAGGTACTTGCAAGTGTTGTCCGTTCATTACAGACAACTGATATGACATTAACAGTCATCTGGAGATCCTACAGCAAGTTTCTGAACTTACAAAACCAGGACAGAATCCATTGACTGACTTTTTCCAAAATTGGTTTGGGAATTGAGGAACAGTATTTATGAATGTCTTAATTGCTGTATGTATTGGTGCCATTATATTCCTACTGTTGGGTTGTTGCTGCATTCCTTGCATCCGAATGATAATATCGAGTGTATTGTCTGCCAATGCAACTAAAGCTTATTATTCTGAATATACAGGAAATGAACTGTGTTAAAACCTGTATGAATAAAATGTATTACTGGGGATACAAAGTGTTGTGAGGGGGGAAATGTAGTAACAATCTTTGTGTTCAACATCTTTGTATCCTGTATAGGAAGGGTTAAAATGTGAAACTGCATTGCGTGCAAAGAAATAAGCTAAAATGAGTTGTTTTTCTTGTAAGGAATTTGCTGACCAGAAAGGAATGCACAGATGCTACTTTGGTCCAGGCACAGGCCTATCTTGGGACTGACCTCTGACCAAGGAGGAGTGCATAGATGTTACCTTGATGTAGGCACCAACTTATCTTGTGTCTGACTTTTTACCATCTAAGGCTCCACTGGGTGAATTTATAGCCTTGACTGAAATTCCTTGTCTAGTAACCAGCTGCTGAGTATGCATGAAAGAGGGTATAAAAACCCATGTAAAGTGTGTAGAAATTAGACTGCTGACAACCAAGAACTTTTTGTGGCAGATCTCCATGCATGTTAAATAAACTCTTTTTTGGCCTACCTTCTTTTGCTGCGTGATTCTTCCAGTATATGTTAAGAGTATTAAAAATCTTTTGACACATATGTACAGTACCCTTGAATGTACTGTACTCTGTGAAACAACATAGACAAGTCTACATATGTATAAATGTTATAACTAAATACTAAATACATATATGCACTTACGGGATGTGTCCACACACACACACACACACACACACACACACACACACACACATACACTCACACCCACCGACACACACACACACACACACACACACACACACACACACACACACACACACACACACACACACACACACAAAACCATACTCCATGTCACAGTGCTTTCTTCACATGACACCCAACGGCATGCAACATGCATGTGATATGGCAGAAGGCATTCAGCTTAGACATTTATAGTGGTAGTTATCATACATCCCTGAGTAGCACACAACAGCATGCATGTGTTATAGCAGCAGGCATGCACCTTACACAATTATGATAGTAGTTAGCATACATCCCTGTGTTGCACCATTTGTGTTAGTAGGTTATGCCCCAAACATGCAACACAATGAATGCACTATGCACCGTTGCACCGCACTGCCATGTTTTGTGCAACACACCCCATGTATTAACAGACCATCATTGACCTTTGTACATCTGCCACCGATGCTTTGTGTTGGCCACTGTCCCTATGTGTGAGGAGGACATGAGCAGAAGGGTATGTTGAGTGAATACTATGTTTGCCTGAGCCCTAGCTTGCATATCTCCTCTAAAGCAGTGCATGTCTGTTCAACATTATTCCACTTACCCCTGAGCTGAGTCTACAGACAATGTGCATGTGGCTGTACACACATATTTGACATGGCTGTCCCTGCTTTGCAATGGTGCCACAGAACAGCACTGGTTAACAGTACACCAGCCTGATGTGCGGCATATGTCCTTGCCAATCACATGTAGCATGACATGTCTTCTGCTGACGTGTTGAATGACATGCATACATGTTTAACACAATGGAGTCCTTTCAAATATACAGTGAGGTACTGGTGTCCCAATGCAGGGATGTGTTGTACTAACATGGACCTTCAGCTGACGCAATGTTGTCTCTCTGCCCTACAGATATACAGTGACATACTGCACATTGAGCTGATGTGCTTAGCCATTGCAGGGCATCCTGTGGCTTCATTATTGCTATACAGTGTGAGTTACATACACAGTTCATAGCCATGACTGTGTTCAGATACAATACATATCTAATGTGGAATGTGATCCACATCACTGAGGTGTATACACACTAAACCCTAATGTGGAATATGTGACACAGGTCACTGAAGGGTATACAGATGACACCCCTGCACATCTGCAACCATATTGCTGATGCCTGGCAACAATGCCCAGACATGGCTAACTTAGCAAAACTCCATGTCCCACATGCCATCTGTGTACCTCACACACATGAGGAACAGGCATGACAATGATGTCTGACACCAGCAAGGGGAATGTACTGTGTCTGTGCCTGATGTGGTTGTATGTCACTGTATATCTGTAGGGCATATGCCTTGATTGGCAAGGACATATGCTACACATCAGGCTGGTGTACTGTTAACCAGTGCTGTTCTGTGGCACCATTGCAAAGTAGGGACAGCTATGTTGTGTAACACATGTATGTATTTGGGTACTGTATAGGTGAATGCTTTCATGTTGTGACACACTCATGATGTTCAAGACATGTTATGTGGTGGTTTGATGTCATGCCTGCACAAGCTGTGCACAGACCTGTATGATGTTTAGTGTTTCACATCTGCAATATCAACATTACACAAAGGCCATAGTTGTATTGTGTCAGGCCAATGTACAACAGGGTGTACACACATGTACATCACTTCTACTGTGTGTGTTGCTTCATTTCTCTGGCCCTCCCCCATGGCCATGTATAAACATGTTTTGTCCAATGGTTGTGATGGGCATCTATTTCACATGTCAGTGTTGTCCCATATAACATACACCCATAGATGTCATACGCTCCACTGAGGACAGGGTTAAGCAGACAAAGGGTGGTATGTTTGGGATATGAGTTATCATGTTTTTCAGGATAGTTAAGCAGTGTTGCAGTCAGCCCACTAAATGTCATGGACAGCACACTTGTTGGACCAACCCTGACACTGACAGTGGCTGGAAAAAATTGGTGAATTCCAAGCCCATATATATCATCCCTTGTGGAGTATGAGAAGTTTGCCTTGTGACCTACAGCAGTACACACATAGAATACTGCAAGCATTACTACTGCTCAACAATACATTGCCACAAGATAGCTATTTCTGCTATATGCATTGATTAATAATTACAGAACTGGTACTACATACACAGACATACTAAGTGTTATACATACCTTCTTAGTAATTGGAGGTGCTATTGACTGGTATATTAATTGTTTTTGGTTTGTGATTCCATCTTCTGTTGGGTGTTTTGTACTATTCTGCAGGTAGATACAGATGGTTTGAATGCGTGACATGGAATCCTTTTATAGTTAGAGATCAGTAACATGTGCTATCCTGATCACCAATTGGTGTTCCATAGTAGTTAATTACATGCACATCAGCTGTGCCGCTACTTCCTTAGCCAATACCATTGCAATGATGGCGTATAATTGATTACTCCATTTGGGTGTTGTCCCTTTGCCTTACTTGTGAGGAAGACAGCCTGGAAGTGTTGTTTGAAATCTCTTGCAACAGCTGTATGGAGACAAATGGAAATATATTGTGTGTAATGTCTAGAAGATTTTGTCTATATGTGAGTACTGTTGTTATATTTCTGAACATTGCTACTTGTGCAGGGCTTGTCTGTACCTAATACGTTTGCATATGTTTCAGTCTGGCTAGGCTGTTTGACCAGCTCATGGCTGTATGGCTATGCATATGTTAGGGAGTTTACAGTGTGCTCACCAGACATCTTTAGTTTGGTGTAAATGTGTATCATACTGTGCTGATAATCAGTAATTGGTAACACTTCCTGGTGTAATTACTTTTCAACCCTCTGAAAGAGGATTAGTTCAAACAAACCCTGTAATATCAGCAGCTGTTCCATTGTATAACAGCAACTATTTCACATAGGGCCATGTTAGTGTGTCTCTGTCCAGGTATGTTAAGGTTTCAGCAGAATTCGTACAGTGGGTGAATAATTGGTTATGGTATGACAGTATGTATTGTTGTAATTAGTTTGGGTGTGGGGGAGATGTTGGTGGGTTTACATAGCAGATGCAGGTGTGTAGGAATTGCTTTTATGCATATTCTATATGTGTGTGGGAGTTCTTTCCCTATGTGAACACCTAGCCCTTAGTGGACTATGGTATTTGCAGGCTAATTCATTAAGTCACTGTTAAATGCTTCCTGTATAGCATGCAGGGATTGTTAGTCCTTGAATCTTTTTGGCAAAACATCGGAATGTAATGCAGTTTTGCTACATGAAAGATGTCTGTGTATTTCTGTCATGGATATTTGCAGTCATTGTAATTGTGCTGGTGACTAACCCTATTTGGCTCATGTCCATAGAACATATTTGTAATAGTGTACTGCCATATACTCTTCATATGTTATGTTCATATTGTTTGGAGGTGGCAGAATGTGTGATTGCTATGGTTCATGTTATACTCAGATTTGAACACTTCAGATGCTGTATACATACATGTATGTATGTATATATATATATATATATATATATATATATGTGTGTGTGTGTGTGTGTGTGTGTGTGTGTGTGTGTGTGTGTGTGTGTGTATGTATAGAGATGTAGATAGAGATATATAATATATATTATTGCATACGTTTATATGTACCTCCATAGATCTATATATCTACACACATATATGTATATCTCTATATATCGACATGTATCTATGTATACCTCTCTCTCTCTCTCTCTCTATATATATATATATATATATATATATATATATATATAGCATGCACCTTTTATTGGGTACATGGCGGTTTGTCCTATTTCCACATAATCCTACCTTTTGTGTTTTAGCCTGGCTGAATATACAACTGGCATAATTACATCTCAGGTAGCTTAGTGGTAGGTTACTCTGAGGATGGTGTATATGGTTGCGGGTTCTAATCCTGAAAGTGGTTATTATTTTACCTATCAGAACAGGCACAGGTAGACAAAGTGTGATTAACACACATGTAAGTAGTTTTAAGCGGGTTTGTCCATGGTCTGCGCGACGTTAAGCAAAGGTTAAACCTGTGAAGCGCTTATCCATTTTACCATGTTTAAGCACCACTTTTCCATCACGCAAACCCACGCAAAACTGCTTACAACTGTTTAAAAGGTCTTTAATCAACCTGCATTCGACAGCCCTTATTCTGGCCCTCAAAATAAATTAACAGCCCTTGCAGGTCATGAACCCGGGACCATGAATACCACAGTCACTGACTTTACCACTAAGGCATTGTGATATGTACAAATGTTAAGGTGTTTAGAATATATATTTTACTTCCGGCCATTCCTCACTACTGAAAACAAATGTTACAGTCAGTTGGTGTACATATGTATGATAACATGTTAATATTCATATGTTTGTGGAATTAAGTGTTGCAATGTGACCTGACAGGGTGTATTATGGATGAGAATGGTTCTTGTTTTGTTTCTTTTTTATATTGTCCCCATACTCCATGTATAGCCCTCCAGTTCACTTACTGAACATCCAACCCAGGCTCTCCTTGAAGCATAATTTCATTGCCCATCAATCCCCCCCCCCCCACCCCAATCTCCACATACACAACAACCATCCCTTCTATGGTGAATTAAGTTAATATTAATAGTTATAATAGCAGAGCTGCATGTGTTTTGTGTACACTTCAATTCTTTTGGATTGCTTCTGTGCCACAAAGTGTGTTCATAGATGTTTATATATATGGCTATAGATGTAACTTATTATATATATATATATATATATATATATATATATATATGTCCAGACATTATATACATATATATATATATATATATATATATATATATATATATATATATATACATATATATATATATATATCTAGGTGCAGACATCACTGATATATATATATATATATATATATATATATATATATATATATATATATATATAGATATATATATATAGTACTATTTAGTATTCATTTGTAACAGTTGTACATATGTAGACTTGTATATGTTGATTCACAAACTACAGTACATTACAATGTACTGTACATATGTACACAAAGTGACTGTTCCATTTGTGGTCAGTACTGTGGAATGTCTAATGTCTATAGTATAAGGTGTAGTCTAAAGACCATGAAACATGTATACAGCTCAGATGGCGTAGTGGAAAGTCCCCTGATTATTGTGTGCGTGGTCCAGGGTTCAACACCTGTGATGCTTTAAAATGTGTTTTACTCCAGAATAAGGCTCATTTAAGCAGTTGTTAGCATGTTTAAAAGTGTTTGTGTGACATTAAAGCAGCAGTTATACAAACTTTACAACTTATAACCCGTGAGCGCATGAATGGCCACATCTGCTAACTACTCAGGATATATACATTTCAGTGAAGTAACATCTCACTATGTGCTTACATAACATTACATTCTCTGTTGACTTTACCCTCCAGCACGCATGGGTATATATGGGTGTTTCATATGTTTATTATACTGAAGAATACTACCTAGATATGCAAGCTGTGGTTAAGGTATACTTTTTAACATGAAAAACATCTCTGACTTTATTGGGATGTGAACCAGGAATGCAAATGTTGTAACCATTACACTATTGACATTAACGTTGCTTCCACCTATTTCCTATTTAGATGATTTCTGTGTGTAAGCTAGACTAAGCAAAGGGCAGAGGTGCCCAAACCCACTGAGCTTCACTTACTCTTGAAATAAAAACATAACAAATGAAATGAGAGACTATAAATTAAATTCCTAACTACATTAGGCATAGCCCCTAACTGACTCACTTCATGAGAAACCTTGATGTGTTAATGGGTAACAGAATATACACACCTGGTATCATGTGTCCCAGAACCATACAGCCAGGGGGTGGGGGAGCCCCTCCAGTTTTATAGCTGCAAGACCTGTTGGGGAAATTGAATGGTGTTGATATTTCATGTTAACATGCCCTCTTTAGATCACTAAGTGCCCCTATCACCCTCCACCACCCCAGTCCTCAACAGCTTCTGGCAACTCTGCCAGGAATCACTTCATTGGCTGTGCTTGAAAGAGGCTCAGTTACATCATCAATGGTGTAGAGAAAGCCAGCACACTGCAGCTATACTTATAAATGCCCTTGGGCAGAAAGCCTACTACATATCTGTGAACCTCTAAAGTGCAGGCCATCACAGACATAATATGTGAATAAACAGAGCTTTCAGATCACAATATACAGTGAAAATTCACCATGTAGTCAGAAAACAGTTAAGTACAGCAAGAACATACAGAACACTCCAAAAGCCTATCTTGGAAGCTAGAAGACTTGTATAAGTTTAACACTTTCTATTGCTTACCAGTAGGTTACCTACAGGAAAGATGAGAAACAAGCACAGATGGGTAACATGCATGCAACAATACCATACCGGCTTGCATGTGTCAGCCTTAGGCTTTGGAATACTGGCCAAGGCTATTGGCACCCCCCATGGTGTCTTTTTTAGGCAAGTCTCAAAGGTGATTCCCACCTTCATAAACAGCACAATAGCAGAATCATTGAGGGTTATGCTACTCAACACCATGGGTTGTAATCACAACATGCATACACTCACAGCATTCTTCTGTATGGACGTCAACATCTGTGCAGTAACTGAGAAGTGTTTTAAGGCTCCTGTGAGCACACCAGCACTACTGGACTACAACCCATACCACACATTTCGGCCACAGAACATGGACTAATACAGACATGGAGGGGGTGTATCCATATTCATCATGGATACCTACACCTCCAGGTAAGTGGGGCAGCATGATACCTCTGAGATCATCCATGTGCAGCTAAAATTAGCCACAACTGCAATGCAAACTGTGGCCTGCTACAGATCATGCTCCATGACCCAGGACCACCAATCCTCCTACCTGGAGACAGTGGAAAGCATGACAGTCCTACCGAACACTCTGGTATTGGTCAATGTTCACTACCCTACCATTAACTGGGAAACGTACTCGAGTACTCACTTCCAGGCCCAGTGCTTCCTGGAATTTATCACCTCATATGCCCTGTGTCAGATGGTAAACTCCCAAATGAGAGGTGGAAACATACTAGAAGTGGTAATAACCAACATGGGTGACAGGTGCACCACAGCAGAGGTAAACTGGTCACTGGTTAAATCTGACCATGGACATTTTACTGATGATTTCCACACCCAACCATCTCCCCCACCCAAGGAAACCACAGTGAATACCTTTCCTACAGCTAAATTCACACTACTAAAGACAGCGGTGGGAGGTTTCACAGCCCCCACGCTAAGGGAAAACACTGCTCAAGATACAGAAAGATTTACAAATGCACTCTGTAAACACCTACAAGGATGTATGGATGGTGCCATCCCTAGTAATCCAGGACTTGCTCCTCCTAGACAAGTACACCAGTCTGGTGGACCCTTGCAATAAACAGGCTATACAACAGAAGTAGGACAGTAGTCCAGGAAAAACAGCAACACCCAAGAAGGGCAGACATCCATGACCAGTATTAGTAAGAAACAGAGGTCCCTCATGAAATCATCCAAGGTGAACATCAACAGAAAAATAGGCAGGGATTTGAAAGATAACCACAAAGCCTTCTTTGGCTATGTCAAGGATCTAAGTGGTAACACACAGATTTGCAATGTGCCAGTGCAGTATATAGCACAAAATATAGTGACTCTACTGATATCGCCAACATCCTTGCAGAGCAGATACATTCAGTGCACATTTCACCCCCTAAAGAGCCCACAACAATACCCAGAAAGTACAGTATCCCAGACTTCAGAGACACACAGGTGGAAATGGCCCTCTCAGATAGCAAAACACAGCATCAGTGGAGGCAGATGGTGTCCCAGACTGCATCTTGCAAACACTACAGGACAAACTAACCCCCCACCTAATTAAGCTTTTCACCCTCAGCCTCTACACAGCCTGCATGCCCATACAATGGTGCATAGCAATGGTTATTCCACTCCACCAAGGTGGAAACACAACTGACCATGGTAACTACCAGCCCATAAGCCTGACTAGCCTGGTCTGCAAAGCTATGGAGTGCATCCTCATGGCACTCATTGGCAACGACATTGGTAACTCCAAACACTTGACCCAACCCAGGTCAGCTTGGTTGAGTGCAGGTCATGCCTACTGAACCTGTTTGACATCTTACAGACAGTCATCAAGACATTAGATGAGGGGAGAGGTGGTTTTCACTTAGTATCTGGACCTCGCCAAGGCTTTTGACACCATTCCCCACTCAGGTGTTATTGATAACCTCACCAGCCTGTACATAAACGCATACCTCACAGGATGGGTTGCCAACAGGCTTACACACAGAACACACATGGTAAGACTAGCAGCCTCCAGGTCCAACTCTTAACCAGTCACAATTGGTATCCCAGAGGACTCAGTCCTGGGACCCCTACTGTTTGGCATATACTTCTCAGAGGTACAGGCAAACACAGGTGGACTACGGCAGACCGTGTTTGGCAATGACTGCAAACTGGGAGCCATAATTGACAATCCAGCTGACACAGACATCCTTCAAGGGGCCTCACAGAGACCAATACAGGGTGTCATTGTCATGGACTACAGCTAAGTGCCACAAACTGCATGTTCATTCCATTTTCGAAAACTAAACACCCACATATTATCACGTAAGTGGCAGCCACTTTAATACAGATGAGGTAATAGGGTATCTGGGGAGTAAGGTAGATAGTGATCTCTCCTTTGACAATCATATCTCCAGAGTAGTTAGGACATCCTTCTATGTAGGCCCTCTGATTACTAAAGGGTTTGCATCTAGACATACTGAGGTTATAGTGCCCCTTTACTCATCACTCATCAGTCCCATCATAGAGTATAATAACCCATTTGGGATGTACCTCAGAAGACACTTCTGACAGCTGGAAGGTCCATGAACATACCTCGCCAAGAGGATTACTGGCCTCAAACATATGTCCTATGCAGCCAGACTGAATAAACTCCTGCTTTACTCAGTGGCATCTCGTTTACTCAGAGATGATCTCTGCTGGCCAACAAAGCCATGTCCAACTCAGGCTTAATGAATATGCTCCACCTATGGGAATCCATGTCATAGTGATCCACACACTGTAGTGAGCTAAACCTTGCCATAACAATAATGAGAAGATGCTGGAGGGACAGATTCCTGTCACAGAAACTCCCCATGATTTGAAACTACATCCCTAATTACATTATACAGAGCCCCTCACTAACACTCCTCATGAGAAACCTTGAAGAGTGGATGGGAAACAGTAGATACACCCCAGGGATCCTGCCATTGGCTCTGCTTCACAGAGGGACAGTTAATTAATCGATGGGGTGGCAAAAGCTGACACATTTCAGCTAGGCTTATGAATGCCCTCAGGCAGCTAGCCAAGTACCTACCAATGAACCTATGAATCTATACATACAGTATCAGCACATGCTGATAGCTTAATTTACTGTTCAGGTGTTGACGTACCTTGTGGTAATAGCAGTTGTGTGTGCAATAGTTGAGGGCTGCCTATGTAGGATACACACAGTAGACTGCCTATACATGACAGTTTACAGGTAGTCTTGTCTGTGTGCCATCCATTTGTACTGTGTGTGCAGTTGGTGAAAGGTGTCAATCCCTAGGTGCCTACACTGTCAGTGTGCGTGCTATTCATTCCCTCCTGACCAAGGCATGGACATACTGGGCATGCCTCTATTTGCCTACTGGGGCTGGCTCAGGGTGTTCGTGGTCTGAGTACCTCTGTGCCTGTGGGGCCCTTGGCAATGGTGGTGGGCTGTGAAGGCCTTCACCATTCTGTCCCTGCTGCAGCTGTTTCTGCAAGATCATATTGTGTAGCATGGCATATACTATGAAGATGTGGGCACATGTGCCTTGAGAGTACCACAAGGCTCAACCAGATATGTCCAAGTAACGGAACCATGATTTAAGCATCCCACACACACACACGCTCTAGGATGATGCTGGTTTGTGCGTGTGCTTCATTATAGCATTTTTGATTGGGTGTGTGTACATTTCTGATTGGAGTCATCATCCACGGTTCAGGTGCATAGCCAGCATCCCCATCCAGGTGGCCATATGGGATGTTCCCCCTGGCAAATACCTGATACAGCTGTGAGGCATGCAAGATGTGCGAGTCGTGATAGCTTCCAGGGCTGCCAGCACACACATCCATGATTATACCCTGGGTATTGCACAAGACCTGGCAATTGATGGAGGGGTATCCCCTGTGGTTTATGTAATGCCTACCCTGCTCACCGGGTGATGACTTCATGTGTATGTGCATGCAGTCTATTGCATCCAGTACCTCTGGGTATTCTGCCACATGGTGGAAGAGAGGCATATTTCTGGCCAACTCCTCCTGTGTTCGGGGGAAGTATATGTGCTCATTGGCATGTGGTAACATGGCATCCAGGAACTGATGAAGTACCCTGGATGCTGATGCCTGTGAGATCCCCTTGATATCCCCAGTTGGCCTTTGAAAGGTACCTGTAGCTAGTATTCTCAGGCTTACACATACCTTCGTATCCACTGGGATGGGTTCCCCTCTGTTTGTTCTGGCTCTGAGGCATGGCTGGCACAGCTCCACAAGTTGCTGTAGGGTGTCCCTGTCCACCCTGTAATGCTCTACTATCTCCAGATCATGTAGCCCCTGGTGGGTTACCGTGGGTATGAACACTCTTCTCCTTCTCTGGTGCCTGGAGTGGTTGTGAGCATCATCCTCCACACCACCTTCAGTTTCCAACACATGCTGGTGGATCAAAGCTATGGAAGCCCCTTACATGTACATATTAAAAGTCCCCGTCTGTATACACCAAATGTGCAGAGTGTATGGGAATACACAAGTGTGTGTGAGGTGCTTTCACACTTTATACTATTGTGCTATGTATGCTGCTGATGTCATTGGGTGTGTATGAGCAATTCCAGTTGCAGGGTATCTTAATTATGGGTTTTACAGTGAGTACTACAAGTGTGGGTACTTTAGTGTGGAATTATGCTTGCCTGCCTTGATTAATCTGTTGCCCTTTAATTCACTTTTATACCAGGATCCCCTCCCATTATCGACATGCCTCCACCTGCCGTCTTTCTTGTTTTATACTTTCCCTGCCCAGTCATGTGTTGCAAAATGTGTCTTGTAGCTGATATAATGCAAATCTGCTTTGTTCTGCTGTGACACTTTACTGTTTTCTTTGCAGTACAGCCCCTCCCCTTTCCTGTTCTGCAGGTAGCTGCTTGCAGCCATGTTAGCTGTTGTCAATGGTCCACTGTAGGTTCCTAGGTGTTAATTAGTCATTTGTACTCAAATTTCCCTGCTGCAGCATTTCCTTATTCTTTTCCTATATCCTTCCTTTTTCAGCACCGGTGCCTGCCGTGCAAACCCGTTTCCTGAGTTTAAGTGTGTTTTAATCTCCATTCACATGCATACTCAGTTACCTTGTGTGGTCTCAGCTAAATAAAGCTATAACCAGTTCAATACACCCCTTTCCTGCAGCTTTGCTTAGGTATGGGACACCAGAATAGCAATGCTCCAATCTGCTTACAGCAAAGATGACAAACCCCTCTCTTGATGTCATTTAAATCTCAAGGGCACACCGCGGTGTTATTATAACACTACGCTGTGAGGTACATCCTTACACCACCGGGGAATCTGTGATTCACTATTACTCCTCTCATTTGCA
>NC_056726.1:1188800097-1188885097 GCF_019279795.1 Protopterus annectens
AAACATTGTATAAATATAACTGTGGCAAATGTCGGGGTATAGTAAAAAAGAGTAAAGAGAGAGAAAATGTTACCAAGCAAAAGTGTTTTTTTGGAAAATCAAAATGATGATACAGAAAAAGATAGAAAAGTATGTATAAGAATGTAATGATGAAAGGTGTAAAATGACGGGAAATCCAACAGATAAAAACAGCTATCAAATAAAAAGAAAATGGTACAATCAGAAAGTTGAACGTCAATATTGTTTGTGGAGACTGGTAATATATAAGTCGCCAGTATGACTAAATATGCCATATAAGAAGGAAAGTGACAGAATGTGTTTACATTGTCAAGAAGAAGAAACTATGGAGCATGTGTTTTTCAAATGTAAAAGAGTAAAAATGTTACGAGGAAAACTATGTAAATATTTTTTCAAAGATATAAAAGACATGGATAAAAGAAACATGGGTATGATTAAATATGGATATTATAAGAATAGTACTAAAGAATATGTTAAAATAGATACACATGTATTTTATGTTATTTGGCTTATAGGGAATGAAAAATAAATGAAATTATGTTTAATGGTAAATGGATTTTAGTAACAATATTAAGTGAAATCAGATGGTGGTTATGGTAAGGAGTAGGGGTCTAATATAGATGAAAATTTACTATGCTTGTATAAGCAGATTTATATATCTCTATATTTGCACAGTTGGCATAATGGTTAAGGTCTTTGCCTCCAAGGTACAAGGTTCTCCCTGTGTCTCTGTATGGTTCCTCCCATCAACAAAAAAACATGTTGAGTGTTTCCATCTCATACTCACCAATGAATGGAGCTGTGGGCAGCTGCGCAGACTCTACATGGTGCACTATAGGAGGAAGAGTTGGACAGACCAACCGCTTTAGGCATCTATTGTGGTACTCAGTATCCTCAAGATAGGAGAACATGGATTACAGACTGTATGCTGTAGCAGGGCTAGCCACTCAATTGTGTAAAATATGCCTAGTGATTCAGTCACATTGACTAATGTCACCAAATGAGCATGGGTATTTGCTGGTGATAAGTGGGTTAAGGACAAGGCTTACTCAGACCAACTCCAGGGACCCATGCTAACAGTGGTAGGGTGGTATGTGACCCTATTGGCCAGTGTGTGCCCTCCATAAAGCCCAGCAGCCCTGCATCAATAATTTACTGTCCGGCCTGGGTTATGTGGGATACCTCTGTTGAGACATAGCTGGAGGTAAATCCAATCAACCTATCAAACATGAACTGAGAATTGCTGCACTTAATGTAGGTTCACTAACAGAACACAGCTTGCAAGTGGGTGACGTGATAATACAGAGGAGGCTGGACATCCTTTGTATTCAAGAGACAGGATGGAATGGCAGTGCAGGGAAGCCACTTGCTTGGCATCCTGAGTGTACTACTCGGGAAGAGGACAACAGGCTAGAAATGGTGTGGGAACTGTGGTGAGAGAGATGCTTCAGAAGTCAGTGAGGAATGTTATTAGAATTAGTGACAGACTCATGGCAGTCAGACTCCAGTGTAATTATAGGGCAGTATTCATAATCTGAGCCTATGCCCCACAGCAGCATTGTGATAGTGAGGCACAGAGTGCATTCAGACAGCAGTTGCAGGATATACTAGATAAAGCAGGACAACATGAATTGTTGTTGATAATGGGTGACTTGAATGCACATATCTGGACAGACTGAACAGGATATGAGGACTGCCTGGGTCCAGATGGGTGGAGCAAAAAGAATAAAGAAAAGAAAAGAGGTGCCATTCTAGACTTCTGTTTGCCAAATGGCTTGGTGGTAGCCAACACATGGTTCAAAAAGAGAGATAAGGTCACAAGATCACATACAAGAATGGCAAATGTGCAACTCAAATAGACTTTCTCCTGGTAAGAAAAGGGCACTGGAGTAGAATCAGTGATTGCTAAGTTATCCCCAGTGAAACAGTCAGCCCAAAGAATAAACCACTGGTTGCCACACTCAGCTGCAAGCAATGGTCAGAGAAGACTCAGACTCTAAGGTTAACAGAGACCAGAGTGAAGACCTGGAAGTTGACTGGAGAGAAAGTACAACAGTTCAAGGAATTACTCCAGGCTGTAGCACCCTAAGAAGAGGAGGAAATAGGAGGAGTTGAAGAAGAATGGTAGTGCCTAAAGACAGCATGTGTGAGGACTAGAGAACAGATATGTGGCCGAGCCAGCTGTGGAAATAAGGCACATAAGGAAAGTTGGTGGTGGAATGAAGAAGCCAGGAAGTCATCAAAAGAAAGTAGGAGTGCAGGAAAACCTGAGAGATAGAAAAGACTGATGAGGCTAGGAAGGAATATAGGTTGGTTAACAAAGAAGCTAGGAAAGGAGTTGGAATCATAAAGAATATGGCATCAGAGGCACTTTACTAGCTTCTACAAAGTGACTCAGTAAGGGGCACAAATAAACTATATCAGGTTGCAAGGCAAAGACAGAAAGATAAGGAAGGTAGTCAGACATTCCTCATAAGGGATGCCAGCAACAACCTGCTCACCAGTCCACTGGACATCAAAAGCAAATGGAATTAGTATTTCCAAAAGCTTCTGAATGATGAAACCCCACAGAAGCTGTACTGCCCCAGACACAGCCTATGATGAGAGGAGAAGAGGAGCCCCCCCTAGAAGTAAGAACTGCACTAAGGAAAACGAAGTCAGGGAAAGCAGCAGACTAAGATGAGGATATGGCAGGTATGATAAAGATGCTGGGTGAGATAGCGGAGAAATTGCTCCTGAGGGTACTCATAGCAATCTGGAGAGAAATGTACATCGTATATGACTGGAGAATAAGCATATTCATGCCATTGTACAAGAACAAAGGGGACATTCACAACTGTGGGCAGTACAAATGCATCAAACTCCTGTTACACTGCATGAAAGTTCTGAAGAGGGTGATTGATAAACAGATATGCAGAGTAGTAGAAAGTAAGATGGGAGTAGAGCAGTTTGCATTCAGATCAGAATGCAGCACAATTGACCTGATGTTTACAGTAAGACAGATAGTTGAGAAGACGCTAGATATGATGAAAGAATCCAACTGGACTTACCTCAACTTGGAGAAAGCATATGACAAGGTTCCAAGAAAAATGATTTGGGCAGTACTGCAGTGGTTCAAAGTCCTAGAAACATTGGTAGAATTAGTGCAGGCTATGTACAAGGATCCAATGACTCAAGTATGAAAAGTGCTCACTCTTACAGAGGGGTTCTGAATAGGAGTGGGTGTGCACCAGGGTTCAGCTCTGAGCCCACTGCTGTTCATACTGGTGATGTACTACATTAGAAAACAGATCAGAGGGGACAGATCAACAAAGTTGCTGTATGCAGATAACGTGACATTGCAAACAGACTCTGAGCATGAACTTCAGCAAAGGAAAGGGCAACGGGATGAAACAAAGTACAGATACAACAGTGGTAGTGGCAGCAAATCGGGGAAATCAGAAGCAGCTTAGAACTGAGATAGAAGGGAAGATAGTGGAACAGGCTGGGTCTATATTATAAAAGCGAAAAACCCTATGAGCGAATACCAAAATATTGACCCCTATACCACGAAACACAAAAATCCTGAACGCACTAAACAGCAAGAAAAAAAAAAACGAACTTTCATAGTCGGCCAACCCCACCACTACCTATATACTACCTACCCAAATAAAATAAATAAACCACATACATACACTAACCAAACCCTACTTCTAACATAAAGTAAAGCACAAAACCCTACTTCTAACCTGACACTAAACTCCAAATACACAACTAACTATGCACTTTCCTTAACCCCTCCCTAACCCTAAGGTTCGTAACTACCGCACACGTCTCCTACAGACATACACCCAAACAAAACAAATAATCCACATACATACATTTAACAAAACCCTACCTCCAACACTACTAAACCCTACATACAAAACTATCTATGCACTATCCTTAACCCCTCCCTAACCCTAAGGTCCTTAACTACCGCACATTTCCCCTACGAAAATATACACAAACAAAATAAATAACCTACATACATACATTTAACAAAACCCTACCTCTAACCCTTCACTAAATCTAACATACATTACTTATCTAAGCACTTACCTTAACCCGCACCCTATCCTAAACTCCGTAACTATCCAACACTTACCTTATGCAGCTAGTCCACAGATGGGCCAACCATGGAAATTCGATATTTCCATTTTCGCGGTATTCGACTTTCTCTCTAAGTCCACTTCGCGCTGTATGGTTCGACATTTACATATTTGCGCAAATGTCTTTTCGCTCTCATAATATAGACCCAAACAGGTTAATAGCTTCAGGTATGTTGAAGGGGTGGTTGAGGAGAAGGGAAATTTGAATGAAGAGGTCAAAGCTAGATTCAGAGGAGCTGCAGCCAACTTACATAGAGTATCTTGTATAGTGAAGGACAGAAGAATACCAAATAAGCTGAAAAGTAAGGTGTACAAGACAGTGGTGCTACCAGTACTACTATATGGTACAGAAACATTGACAGTAAAGGCAGAGCAGATGAGGAATTTAGAGGTCATGAAAATGAAGTGCCTGAGAAGGGTGGCCGTGTGCATACTGTAGGATAAACAAATAAATGTGGATATAAGAGCAGAAGCCAAAGTAGCTCGAGTTGCAGAAAAGACAAAAGATGGTTCAGACACATACAGAAAAGCAGAAGACAATCTGGTGAAGAAGATTTGGGACAGACAGGAAGAAGGTAAGAGGAAACGGAGATGTCCAGCAAAGAGGTGGATGGATTGTGTGAGAGAAGATCTGCAACAGTCAGGCATGAGTATCGAGGAAGGCAGGAGTGTGACATTGAATAGAGAGAGATGGAGGCAGTTAACATGGTACCCCAACCCCATGTAGACAAATGGAGAAAAGGAGGTTAATGATGATATTTGTACATTTGTAAATATTTGCAAATATGTAAATAATATATATATATATATATATATATATATATATAGAGAGAGAGAGAGAGAGAGAGAGAGTACATATATACACACATACACACACACACACACACACACACACACACACACACACACACACATATATATATATATATATATATATATATATATATATAAAGGGCCTCTACTCTTTTTAATAGGTGTCATGGGATCTTTTGCAGCCATCTGAGTTATCACCAGTTCAGGCTACTAGGGTATTGGTTAAATACCTCATCCAGAAGCCACACTCAGGAGTGTAGCCCCCTCCCCCCAGCGTGCTGCACATCAGAGACAGCGATCCATCTATTTGGTATAGGACTGGAATTCATGAGTTTCTTCACAATAGGTGTGAGTGTGAGCTACCTGTTGCACCACTAATAATACTAACTGGTGACTCATTTAGCAATAGCTGTGGGGTCCACAGCAAGAATGGGTTGTCGATTGTAATGAATAATTATAATGAATTTTCCATTTATTTCCTTTAAGAATTTCTACGTTTTGTGCTATATGGTCAAACCCTTCCCCAACTTCATCAGTCTGCAATAATGTGAGCTCATAAAATAGTAAATGTGTATGTATGGAATCAATGTACCTGAAAAGAAAGTCACAGAAAAATTCCCCAGAATATCATAGTAAAACAAGTAGAATTTCATTCAGAAAAGTTGCTCTACACAATTTGTAATCTCTTGACTGCTCTTATGTTATCAATATTCACTAAGGCACATCAGATGACAATGAAATGCTTCAATCTTTGCTGAATATTTAGTTGAGTAATATGAATTTAGTTATAAACTGAATTTCAGCCTTCAAGTTATTCAGAACAGTAGTGACCACCTGTTAGTTTAAGGAGATAATCTAATTACTGGAGCTGATAGTCACCTTTTTGAATCATGTCAACCATTTTGAAAAAATGTTGCAATTTTTAAAAGTTCACTCTTTTTCAACTATCTTGGGCAACTCTACCCTGTATATATTGAATGTAGCTGTAGTTCTTATCTTTAATCTTTGTCATAAGATCATAGGGTGATAGGAAGTTACTCGACTAATGGCCGTAGGGCCCTTACGAGCCTAGCCAAGTTCTAGCCTTATTTCCAGGATCAGCACATAATGCCAGTGTCCAAGAGGAACACAGGTGGAACCCCTGGGGTGAATTTACAGTTACCCATCCAATCATCCAGATTGTGTTTGTAGAGAGCCAATGAGGTGTGCTGTTTGAAATGAGGTGTGAGTCTGTTGCAAAGTTGTGCAAACCTCTGGGAGAGAAATCTATCTCTCAGCAGGTTCTATTAATGTCACATACTAGGTTAAGGTCTTTGGAGTGAGTAACCTGTATACCATTTGACTTGCAAATATGCAGTATTTCCAATAAAGCAGGGTCAGACATTGCCTTATATAGAAGGCAGAGATTGCCTATGAGTAGTTAGGTCTATCTTAGATCACTGACCGCTTAAAAAAGCGAACGGTGATTAATCGACCCTATGTAAGCAAAAGCTTACAACCTCGAACTGTCAGAACAGAGATTTTTTTCCTAGGGAAAAAATCGCTGTTCCAAAACACATACACACAACACAAGCACACCAAACAAACAGCAATACACACACATACACCTAAAATCCTACACCTAACCCTGCTCTAAACTATACACACACCAGTAACTATCCACTTACCTTAACCCAAACCCTAACCCTAAGGTCCGTCACTATTGCACACTCACCTCACCCGCTCCCTAACCCTAACTCACCTAACCCTCCCTAACCCTCACGTCCACACAATCACACACATACCTAACCCGCGCCCTAACCCTAACTCACCTAACCCACCCTAACCTTTACATCCACACAATCGCACACTTACCTGAACCCAACTCGTAACTTTCCACCACAGTGGTGAAAATATCGAAGCAACAGAAATGGACAACCGAATTCTTTCCCTAGGAAAAAAATTGTGTTTCTGTTGCTTCGATATTTTAAGCTTTTGCTGCGTAGGGTTCGATATTAGAACATTCGAAGGTTTGAAACCTCGCTGTTCTAATATAGACACGAGTAGTTTGTATAAAATAGAATAAAGTGACAGTGATTTCAGAAAATCCACATCGACAGATGCTGAAGACCTTTTATTTTGCTTGTGAGGAACCTTTGTGGTTTCTCCAGTTGCTGCAGGTGCTTGGAAAGGTACATTATCAATTATTGGCCTGATGAAGGAAGAGTGCAGGGAGGTTATAACTTCTTTTTTTCTGGAGGCAATGCCCTTACATATAAGATGAGGAATATAGAATGACCTTACCACTGTGGAGACATGGTGATCAAAGGTAAGATTGCTGTCAACCTCTGTGCCCAGGTGTCTCACCACTGAGTGCAGGCTTAGGGTGTTGCTATTGATGTGGTAGTTAGCAGGAACATCGCTCTTACCAAAAGGGTTGATAATACATTTTTTGCACTGAGTTTAAGGCCATGACTTAGGTACCAATCATCTGTTTGCATTAGACCCTCTTGTAGGATGTTGACATCATTTGGAGATATGTGAACGCTCCTAGTTTGCAGTCATCAGCAAACTTTGTTAGCCACAGACCTTTAGTTTTTGCTTGTACTTCAGTGAAATAGAGTCCATACAGTAGCGGTCCCAGGACTGATCCCTATGGAACACCACTGGTTACAGGTCTGCTGTTGGAGGTGGATTCCACTATTTTGACTATATGTGTTCTATCAGTGAGCCTGTTAGTGACCCATCTAATGATATAAGGGTTGACACCTAGCTGGGTGAATTTGTCTATGATGCCTGAGTGAGGGATAGTGTCAAAAGCCTTGGCTAAGTCTAGGTAGGCTGTATGCACAGACTTTCTCTCATCCATGGTCTTGGTGACTGTCTCAAAGAAGTCCATCAGGTTTAACAGGCACAATCTCCCTTTGACAAATCCAAACTTAATAGAGTCAACTGTTTGAAGATTATCTATATCTTTGTTGCTAACATCCATGATGATTCAGTCCATGGCCTTGCAGATAAGGCTAGTCAGGCTAACATGTCTATAGTTCCTGAGGTCAATGGAAGCACCACCTTTGTGCATGGGAATACCAGTGGCCAATTTCCATTCAGCTGGGATGAAGCCGGTGCTTAGACTATGATTGAAAAGAGTACCTAATGGTGTTGCTAATTCTTGGAGCCCATGTAGGATGCAGCCTGGGATGTTATCAGGTCCCATAGATGCTGTATTTTTGACCTTAGAGAGGGTATTTAAATCCTGCTCTTTAGAGATACAAGGTAGGGGACAGGTGGTAGGGATGTCATGGGGTATGTGTGTTGGGGAGATGGGAGTGAAGTTTTCACAGAATCTATCGGCCAACAGGTTAGCTATTTCCACAGGCTTAGCATATGTGGTATCATTAACTACCAGGTTGGCACAAATCTGTGCCTTTCCTTTTAGTTTACAGATGTAACTAAAGAATGTCTTATGGTTGTCCTTAGTTGAGGAAGCTAATTTAGATTCATATTTTGTTTTGGAGGACTTCACAAGACGTCTTAATTGATTGTTTAAGCTGAGGAAGGAGAGTTTCCAGTTTAAGGCATACTCCCTCTTACTCTAAGACAACAATGTCTTCCTTTTATTGTAAAGCCTGTTAATGGCAGTTGCCCACCAGGCAGGATCACTCTTACTTGAGGAGCTTGCTTTGGTCCTATCAGGTACAGCTGAGTCAATGCAGTTATACAGGTGTTTATATAAAGCATTGGTGCAGAACTTGGCATAGTTGCCAATTCCATCTTGGGGGGGGGTGCAGTTAAGCTATTTATCCCATCCTGTAAGTGGTTATAATCTGCTTTGCAAAAGTTTTTTAGTTTAGTTGCTGCTAGGTGGAGTCAGGTGTGATAGTTACTTAGAATGAGACTGATGTGTGGTTACATCTCACCAGAGAAGACCTCACAGTGGGGGTGCTACAGTGGTCCATATTGGTAAGCACCAGATCCAGGATGTTGTCACCTCTTGTGGAGGTGTCAACGAGCTGGTCTAGGGCATTGGAGTTAACAAAGTCAAGGAACCGTTGGGCAGGTGAGTTTGAGCACGAATAATTTACCCAGTCCATGGATGGGTAGTTAAAGCCACCGAAAACCATTGTGTTCAGATGTGTCTTGATAGACTCAAGTAGATCCAAATAAGAAGAGTGGGTGTTATGATTCATGGAGGGGGTCCTGTAGCTGGCAAAGACTTGAACAGGTGCCCTACCAAGAGTTAATTGCACCTGAAGTATCTCCAGGGAATCATGCTATCTAACCAGCCGGGAGGTGTATTTATCTTTAATGAATATTGATACACCACCTCCTTTAGTTTTCATGCCTTCAGATTGTAGTCTGAACGTGTGGAAGCAGGTATAACCTGGTATGGCTGGGGTGCTCTCCACAGTCTTGAACCAGGTCTCTGTGATTGCACAAATGTGAGCATCTTCCCAAGTGAGGACTTCTTCCAGTGAGTGCAGTTTCATGTTAAGACTCCTAGTGTTTACCAGCATAACCTTGAGATTGCTTTTAGATGGATTTTTTACATTGAGAATTTTGTCCTTAAGACACTACCTAAAAAGCCATTATGGGGTTGACAAGATCCTTAGCCAGTAGCCAAAATCCCAGGGGTGACAGATGAAGACCATCTCTGGCAAAGAATTGAGGTCTGTTGAGCATGTCATCCCAGGCTGACAGATACTGAATCCCCTTAGAATAACACCAGAATCTAAGACAAATTTTGAAGTTAACCATTTTCTGTTTGTTGTTAGACATCATCCCATGTGAAGGTACAATGCTGCTTAATGCAGGGGATATACCTGCTTGAGACACATAATCCAAGAGCTCAGACATGTCTCTCTTCATATAGTCCAGATAGGTACATCTTACATCGTTCACAGCAATATGGACTATGACAGATTCATAACAGTACTTGTTGTTGAGAGACTTGAGTGCATGTGTGATATAGTGGATCCTATTACCTGACAGACAGCTGACCGTGACTTTTTCCTTATCCAGCCTGATGAGTGGGACACCTATGTGTCTCACAATGGAATCAGCTATGACCAATAATTTTGGTTTTGTGTTTTGCCTTAGGGGCTTGACATGTGAGACAGAGATGTGTGAGCTATTATGTGTACTGTGTTCTGCAGAGGAAGTATTATGTGTAGTGTGTTTGTGTTTGTGCTTGAAAGGTCTCTGGTGTTTCTTGTGAGGACCTCCGTATATGCAGGTATGTGTGATATGTGTTTGGGTGGAGTAGGAGGTGAGGTTTGCATGCTAATAACCTGCTCCTTGTCATATGTACTGACTGGTGTGTGAGAGAACATGGATTCAGGATTCTTAATATAGTTGCATCTCTCACATGCTGAGTTTGTGTGGACTAGGAGTAGAGGGTTGTCAGTGAACATGAGGCAGTTGTTACACTGCCTCAGGATGCCAATGTCGACCAAGCTGGCTGGAGAAACTGTGGAAAATTGTCCATCCATAGTGTTAGGTAAATGTATATGGTCAGTAAAAGAGGTCACACTTAGAAATGGATAGTGGGTGAGAGGTGTGTTGGTACCTCTGAGGCTGGGCTTAGTGTTCCACCCAACAGTAGAGCAGAGCCACAAAAAAAAAACTCTGGTTGACCACAAGCAAAGTGCTAAGGGAAAATTTAACAAGCATGATGGTGCACTACACACAAACAAGCACAAACATGGGCTTAAATAAAACAAGAAATAACCCTTTTAACTCAAACTGGACAATAAGGATGCTCTTTATGAGCTCTATCCAATCACCACCAATTAGATGGGACCCAGACAGTACTTTCCTCCCACGAGAGTGCAGAAGGGTCTTTGCCAACAAGGACAGCTTAAATTTGATGCTCAGAAGTTACAAAACAGACGCATAAACAGCAAACCTGGAACTGGGCTATGCTACAGCTAAACTAGTACAGTATACAGTAACATGTGGCTAGAAACAGTTCAGACAATTCAAACAGACAGTAGAATGCAAATACAAATTTAAAGTACAATATAAGAGCAAAACAGGTACTTATAGTTAATTAGAAGCAATGGCTCTCTCAGATCTTTCAGTATCTCAGTGAAGAGCTGGTTTTAATGCTCAAGTGATACCAGTCTAGAGTCAGCAAGTGTGAATCCAGCCTGCGCTATAAAATGCAGATGTACTAGAAATTCAAAGTGCATAAACTCACAGTCACATCAAAAATGATTTAAATAAAGCAGGAATTCATTATCAATTCCCACCTTACAAGGGTGTAGGCCACACTTTCACACAACAAGGGTCTAGACCACAACCCCCCCCCCCCCCAAAGTAAAACAACTAGTTTTTGAGCCCAAGTGCTTAAGTCAGAACTAAGACACTTTCAGAATAAAAGACACTGTGTGCATTCAACAAACAATTCACAGTTTAGAAGGGTGTAGTCTATCCTTTCCTGCCACAGAAGTTTAGACGACAAATCTTTCTAATATAAAATAACTGGTTTGGAAACCAAGTGCTTAAACTGGAACACATGCACAATTAGCCTTCACCCACCAATTCACAGCTCAAAAGAGCAGGGGCTACTCTGTCCTCCAACACGAGTGTAGACCACATGCCTTCTTAATGTAAATTAACTGGCCTGAAGACCAAGTCTTTAAACCAGAACCAAGGGGCTTAGCATAACCATTTTATTTTAATCAGGCACTAATGAGCAGTAATAAATGCAGCAGAATAAATTCAACTGAGCACTTTTAAGAACAGTCAGTGTAAATAGTTATTTAATTAGTATTTCCTCTTAATTTCCATCTATGTGAAGTAGAGTTCTTCCCTAATCCAAGTTAAGTGTAACTTGGACCAGTGGATGAGGAATTGGAAATTTACACTTGGTAGCACCTACTTCTCTTTTAGACAGAGATAGCCTATAAATGCTTGCCAGCCTGTGCCCAAGCCTACCTATACTCCTTAAAATAACCCTAAGATATCAAAATTTGTCAGACACATTTGTGAAGCATGGTGCTTAAAAAGGTCCCTGTATCATTAGGCTAGTAATCACATATGATGCTATGAGCCCGATTGTATACTCTCAGTAACATTATATTTCAGTGTTCTTGCATTATAATGTACTTTCTTTTGATGGTTTACACCACTGTTGTTTGCATATTTCTCTGTTCATGATCTGTGCTTTATTGTTTTAGCATTCTTTGCACCTCTAGACATTTCTTTATTCTGCTGTATGTTATTGTTTCATTCTTTTTTAATTTCTCCAACTCTTTTGGGTTTTTCATACCATGATGGGAATGGACCCCATTCCTAAGTCAAAGTACAATTAAAGTTCTTGAAATTAGCATTGTTTCAATCTTTTATGTTAGACAAAAGTTCTCTTTGCAGCACCCGCAATGTGCCCAGTAATGACTCCTGCACTTCGTATGGAGTTACATGTATCGGTAACATAACTAAGTACGATTGTAGATTCTTTTTTATAAGACCCATTGCTTTTACTACTATTGGAACTGTGTATCTTTCTTCCACATTGCTCTTGTTTCTGCCTATAAATCCTAATATGTTATGACTTTGTCTCTCTGTACGCAAGACACTGTAATCACTGGATGTAGCAATTTCAATGAATAATGGTACTTTTGTCTTCTTTTCATGGACCGCTATATCTGTTTTTCAAGCATCTGTTTTAAACTGCTGGTAATGGGTGATCCCATGTGATGTAGAATTCATCCTTTTCTATGATGCTTTGTGGCTCATGTTTCCAGTGTTTTTCAGCTACTTCAGTATTATAATGTTTGCACATTCCTCAGTGCAACAGTCTTGCCACATTATTATGCCTTTCAGTATACAGTCCTTCTGCCACTAGTATGTCACAACCAGCAACAAGGTGTGCAACTGTTTCCAATTCTGTTTTACAAAACTTACATCTGTCTGTTCCTTCCACATGTTCAATGGACTTTGTAATCGAACCTGTGCGTAGTCCACTATCCTGGGCTGCCAATGTTAACTGTTCATCTTTTGGTTTGAATTTGCCTCTCTTTAACCATTTTTGGATGAGAACCTGAACAACATGAGGTTGTTTCAGGAGTTTTCTATACTTGAAGCTATATTATTGCATTTTCCACATTTCTTGCCTTCTCAACTGATCCTTCGCCTTATATTCTTTCTTTTGTTTTTTGCACATTCAGTTGCTCCCTGACTTTTATCTACTTCTGGTTTGATTTCCCTTCCCACTTGATGCTGATATACTTCTGCTAGACTAAGCAGGGAAGCCATCTTAGATTTATTCTCCTCATGTGTCAATAGTTTCACTAAGTTTGGGTCTTGTGAGGTCATCATATATGTATGCAGTCCCATGACTGCAGATCTATATATGTAATCAATTTCAAGGAAGCCCATACCTCCTTCAGAACAGGGAATATGTACTGTAAGTTTGGTATGCCTTGATTTTCATAAAACATTTTGATGAGCATGAAGCACCTTTCTTGTTTTCCTGTCTAATGTATCCAACACCTTTTGGGACCAGTCATTCACTCCAAAATTGTAAGTTAGGACAGGAGGAGCAAATTGGTTTATAGTTTGAACTTTATTCCTAGATGTCAGTGCTGTTTTCAGGATTAATTTAAGTCTTTTAAAATATTCCTTACTGAATTTTATTCACATCTGCTCATGTTTTATTGTTGATTCTTCATCAATTCCCAAACATTTATATATTCCATCCTGCTCAAGTTCTTTTATATCACATTCTTGTCGCAAACTGATACTTTCTTGGTGCTGCAGTTTTCCAGCTTTAAAGGTTGATTTTGCATATTTATCAAGACCAAAGGCCATTCTTATATCATCTGAAAAAGTTTTGCCTACTTGCAGGTTTGCTTTCAGTTCCTCATCTGGCTCTACAGTCTTAAATCATCTTCACTTGCGAGACCTAAATAGTCACTTTAGATAAGTACACCACTCTAGCTAATACAGTTAACTAATATAAGTACATATATAAATAAATTAACTAATTAATTGATTAATTTAAGAATGTCAGATTCAAACTGGTATAGAGGAGAACAAATATGTAAACTTGAATTGTTCTAGGTAAATTGTATGACAGGACACATAACAAACTCAGAAAATCAAATCGCTGATGTCATTTTCTATGGGATGCTGTGGAGGCCAACTCTCTACATGCAGAAAAATATCTATAGATTGTGGAAGGGCATAGTCCTTAAGTGTATGACCTACTGGTTGGAACTCTCACCCTAAATGATGATCATTGTTGCTGTAGCAACCCTATTGCACGTACAAAATGTAAAAAAGGGGGTTGATCATGAAGGGATTCACATCCAGATCTAGTGAGGTCATTGTTCCCCTGTACTCTTCACTTATCAGACCAATGATCGAGTACAATGCCCCATTTGGGATGTATCTCACCCAACATCTGCAGCAATTGGAGAGACCCCAAAAGTTCCTCACCAAAAGTATAAAGGGACTCCAAAATCTGTCATATGCTGCCAGATTGAAGAAACTCCAGCTCTATTCAGTCGCATACCGTCTGCTCATAGGTGACATGTGCCTGACATACAAGGCCATGTCCAACCCGGAATTAATGGACATACTCCACCTCAAAAAATCCAAATCCACCAAAATCACTAGAGCAAGCAACTTAAACCTTAGCACGGATATAAATAGGACATGCTGGAGGGATAGATTTATCACTCAGAGACTCCCTATGCTGTGGAATAAAATCCCGGTCCATGTGAGGCAGAGCACCTCGCTGGTTCTGTTCAAGAGAAATCTTGACCTGTGGATGGGAGATCGTAGGTTTACCCCGGGAATCATCTCTGTGTCACTGCTGGACAGAGGCACAACAAACTAATGGGCACAGTATTTTTTCATATAAGGGGTGGCATAAGCCACAAAACTTTGGGCTAGGCTTATAAATGCCTTAGGGCAGATAGCCTAGTATAAACCTATGAACCTATGATGCCAGTATTGATGTCAATGTAGACAGCATTGTAACCCCATCTTTCTTTTGTTTATTTTTTCACTACTAGTTTTGTTGTATAAGCAAATGCAATGGCTTCCCACTCTGTGCACTGATAAATATGGCTAGATTTCTGTCACTTGTTGTAAAGTATCAGTTCTTGCCATGTATACATTTAAACATAAAGTAAATGAGACCTTAAATTGATATTGTTATATCTGTTATGCAACACAGACTGTGGGTATTTGAAAGCTGATCTACCAGTATCTATAATTATTTATGGAATTCAACACATTTATAAAAAAAATATTCCAATTCCCTATAGGTGTGTGACTGAGCAAATATATACATTTATAGACTAACAGGCACCCCACACTTGCCTTGTTCTAATATACATTTGAGATACATTAAATATCTTTCACAGCTCCTAAGAAATTCTAGTGGTATGAAGCATTTCTTTTGCTAACAACTGGCATTTTTTTCATAGTGATCTATTACACTGCAGCTGGTATTTATAAATAAGAGCTGCAAACAAAGCACAGACCTAACATCTCAGAAGTCCACTGTGCCAGGTTACTCAGAGCTAATCTGGCTTTTGACATTGTCTAAGTTTTTCCCATACCCTACAGATAGCTACATTTGTTAAGTATTGCTTGACTATGCTCTATATGTCTATGACGTCTTGCCCATATCTTGAATAAATTGTTGTACTTAGGTGTTTGCTGAAATAGTCTGCATATAGTAATGTGTTTATTAACTGTTTGGTGTTACTCTTGGAATTAATGTTACAGTGCATTTTATTTTTCCCATCTTCATTTAAAGGTCATCATAATGGGAAATGCAATTTAATCTAACTATGCTGTGATTAATGGGGAAAGCAATTTAATCTAACTATGCTGTGATCTGTGTATTTAATTATTAACCTCCTTCTTCATGTGTTTTATAATTGTATAGATTTCAATACATATTTCTAGTGAAACAAGATTTAAGTTCTGAATGGAAACAATGTATGTACTTCTTGAAAGAATGTAAATGTAATTTAAGTTTTACCATGAAATAGGATGAAAGGAGCATTGCCTTTTTATGTATTAATTTAGTCTGCTCACTCTACTATAGAAAAAAAAGACTAACAAACACATAATTGAGATTCAGAAATATGGTTTTCATTAAAAATGGCCAATGCAATGGGGTAGTTAGTCAAAAGTAACTTTTCTTAATGAATCTTCCACATTTAACTCTAAACTCAGTTTGTTCCCAAAGGCTAAAAACAATAAGACAGTATTCATTACATGTGAAAATTGAAAAGGAAAAATTGTTAATTTTCTTAATAATGAAGTGATCACTCATCTACAATACATAGCAAGCACCCTTACATAAAATCATTTGTGCAAACTTCACTATAAACAAAGAAATAAGTCAGAGGTTTATATAGACAGGGGAAGGTACAGACATTAAAATCTCAAATATGAAGGGACTAGACATCTTACCTAATAGTTTCCCTACACAGAATCGAGGAAAACCTTACTAAAATCCCATTTGGTCATGTAAAGTAAATCATAGCCTATGATATATGCCTGACCTGTGGTAGCAAGAGTTAGTTGCATGGATTTAAAAACATTGGTTCACATCAAATCCAAATAATTCTAGATCTGTCCATCAGTAGTCTATTTAAATTCATGGAAAACGTCATAACATGAGTTCATCCAAAATTGAACAGGGTCCTACTTCTGTTACATGTAGAATGATGTGGGTTTTTCAAGCATTGATCTTGCCTTTTAAATGCTGTGGCATTCTTTGAAGAGGGAACAGCAACATTTGATGAAGAGTATTTTACTCTGTCCTACGTAAAGGAATAATTGACAAATTAAACCAATTTAATATCACTCATATATAGGTCAAAGTATGGAACACTGTCGCTGTATAAGTATCCAAGTACAGCTAGGTGGGTTACCCGTCTGTCTAAACTGGCACTACTACTCCTGTCTTTCAAATATAAATTGGTGACAGCAGGTGGGACTACATCCCCTATTAGTCACAAAAGCATCAGGAGCCTTTGTTAAAAATGTTGTACGGGCTCTGTATTGGGGTCAAGTTTTTCATGGATTGTTATTCTCACATGAAAAGCGGAAAATGGACCTATGGATAAACAAGTATGCTGATGAGGGTGGGATGTTGGCATAATGGTTAAGGTGTTTACCTTACAAACACAAAGTGCAGGGTTTGATTCTCACATGGGGTAACTGGCTAGGCTGAAAATGGCCCACAAGGGCAGTTAGCCTAGTACTAATCTATGAATCTATGAATCTATGACTGCAAACAGGAATAGAGAATGGCCTTAAAAACACAAACCCAGTGCAATAGAGATGACCGCATCAGTACTGTCAGCCAATGTAGCAATGAAGAGGTTGTGTTAAGCTAAAACAGCCATCATTGTTTTCCTCCAGAAAGACACTGGATTGTGTGAGATCTATAACCTGTACAGAATGTGAAATATCATTAAGTATGTGACTACTTTTAATGCAAATGCAAGAAAACTGTTTGAAACTAATCATGCTTTACAAATGTGCACAGTGTCATAAGCTGCCAAAGTATGGCATTGTCTTACTTGAACATCAGCTTGTTGGGTTCTACCTTCTCCCATTAATAAGTGACTGGGGAATCGGAAAAAAAAAAACTAATCTGATTTCAAACCCTATAAGAAGGACTGTCAAGCAGACTGTTAAGCAGAGACAAATGCTGGCCTACTTTTAGACTGGCATAGATAAAAAAAATAATTCCATTTTGAGTTTGGAAGTTGGATGACTACTTTTAGGAATTAGTAGTCAGAGGTAAATAGAAATTAAAATATTTTTCACAACAGATACAGATTGGTCTCGATAGTTAACAATTTAGTTTGTCACCTGTCTGTTTAATCACTTTTGTTTGTGTTTCCTTGTGAAAGTTTAAAGTTATTTGTACATCTCATTTTACAATGTACAATACCAGCTTTTTATTTTGAATAAACATTTTCTCTATTCAATTCTACATGCAATAGCTGGCAATATTTTTTTAGAATATGGTTATGTGCAGTGGAAGGTGTAAAAGTAACAGATGTCTTTTTTCTTACTGAGTTACAATTCAAGCTATCCTTGCCATGAAAATATTTAACACCCATGCAGTAAACAGCAATTGTGTTTTCAAATGCCACTTGATAAGGATGTTGGCACTAGACAGATACCAGTACCCCATCTTGTAAGATATTTTTATGTGCATGAAAGAGAGAGTATGCGTGTTTGTGTGTGTGCATGCAAATGTACCTTCATATACATGTTATGACACCTTTTTGCAATTCAGTAACCACCCTAGCAAATTTCTGCACAGTATTCTTGCATGAAGAAGTGGAGCATCATGCAGAGCTGTGCCACCACCAAACAGAATGATAATGAGGTAGTCTGGGGGAGAGACATAGGTTCATAGGTTCATAGGTTCATACTAGGCTATTTGCCCTAAGGCATTTATAAGCCTAGCCCAACGTTTTGTGGCTTACGCCACCCCTTATATGAAAAAATACTGTGCCCATTAGTTTGTTGTGCCTCTGTCCAGCAGTGACACAGAGATGATTCCCAGGGTAAACCTACGATCTGTGACACACTAACCCACGCACGTTCAAGCTTGCACGGCCCAACAACAGAACTAGAAACAAACAAAAGCCAGCAAATGGTCCCCAAGGCTTTATTGAATAAATAAAGTGTCAAAGACACTATATCACACTCTCATCACCATGAATATGAAAAATACATGCCTCAAACTAGTTTCGGTAAAATACCTTCTTCAGTGAGGAAAAATAACTAACATAACTCCATTCAACAGACTCCATATTTATATAATTGCTTAGCCAATAGACAAATGGCAAGCACTAAACTGCAAATTTAAAGTATACAGAACATTCATTAAAAGAAATGCACTTCCAAAAGACATATGTTGTTGATTGCAAAAATACACAAACTGTGCATAAATAATACTAAATCAACATAATAATATAGCCAAGATATAGTGTTTGATACCATATAAATATATATATTAATTTATAAATGGTCATTTAATCCAGGTGGAAATAGGGCTCCCAAGTGTATAATCCAGTATTTTTCTTTCTTGCTAAGAATACTCTGCCAACCTAACTGATTTTGTCTATTTCCCTGTACTTTGTCAATAACAGTGAATATAAATTTAGCAGATGAATGCTTAATAGTATGTTGATACAAAGCATTACTGATTTTGTGATTGCGAATATCACTACGATGTTCTCCTATTCGGATTCTAAGAGACCGTGAGGTTTTACCTACATAAAAAGCCTGACAATGGCATGTAGCTAAATAAATCACCCAACTAGTTGAACAATTTGCAAATATACGAGTATCAAATATCTTACTAGTATTAGCACTAGAGAATTCTTTAATTTTATTTATACTTCCACAGGAGGAACAGTGGCCACAAGGGAAGGTCCCCAAAAGCTCATCCCCAGTGATAGTCAGTTGTCTATGTATTGCACCTCCACTATCTCAATGTTTATAGTGGGAAAATAACATACCCAAAGTTTTGCCCCTCCTGTAGGAAATGGAACATTGTTCAGTCAACATATGACGAAGATAATCATTTGCCATAAGTATGTTCCAATTATTGTTCAACACATTTCTAATAAGTTGGTGATTTTTCCCAAAAGTAGTAATGAATCTAATGGTATCTTCCTTAACACCATCCTTCTTTTGATATTGTAAAAGATCCAATCTCTCCTGTTGATCTGTCCACACCCTTGCTCTAGAAATGTCCCTATATGGATAGCCTCTATCCAAAAATCTCCTATTTAAATCCTGTTTAGCATCTTCATAATCTATAGGAGATGAATTAATACGTTTAATACGTAAATATTGTGATTTTGGAATGTTGCGGATGGTGTGACGTGGGTGCATACTTGAGGAATGAAGTAACGTGTTAAACTGTGGATATTTCCTATGTATTTTTGTATTTAGGGTATTGTCCTCATTACGATATACCGTAACATCCAAAAAGTCAATAGTTAACTTATGATATGTTACTGAGAATTCAATACCCCAGATATTGCTGTTCAAATGTTCCACAAATTCCATCAGATAATCTACATCCGCACGCCACACCATCCAGCAATCATCGAGATAGCGTCTCCAAATATCCATCTCCTCTAAATAGATGTTGTGCAGGGGATCATATATAAGACATTCCTCCAGGTATGCCATAAAGAGGTCGGCATATATTGGGGCAAAAGAAGCCCCCATAGCTGTACCTCTTAGTTGCCAATAGCAATCACCATGAAAGAAAAAAACATTCTTATTGAGGACATGCTCGGACATACATACTAATAGGGTGTTAAATCCAGGTGGATAGAGATCAGATCTTTGAAGCCAATAATCTAACGCCTGTAGACCAGCCCAATGGGGGATACTCGTATACAAAGATTTCACATCTAAAGTACACATTATCCATTCTGGATCTAATTGTGTGTCAACAATAATGTTGACAAATTCTGTTGTATCCTGTATACGAGCCCTAACCATGGGCAGTAATGGCTTAAGGTATGATGTTAGAAAAAACGATAAAGGTTCTGTAAGGGATCCATGTCCAGACACAATAGGTCTCCCAGGGGGAGCAGTAATAGATTTATGGATTTTAGGCAACAAATACAGAATCTGTTTTTGTGGATCACTGACCTGAAGATGTTGAGCAGTCTTTTGTGAGACGATTCCTTCTTGTACAGCCTCTTGGATGAATGAATCAATGTCTTGTTTAAACCTAGGAGTCGGATCTATCCCCATGTGCATGTAGCACTGGGTATCTGACAATTGTCTCAATCCTTCCTGTACATAATAATCAGTGTTCAAAACAACCACTGCACCCCCTTTGTCCGCTTGAATAATAACAATTTTATGATTTTGTCTCAATTCTGACAAAGCTTGTCTCTCCAAAGAGGTGATATGAGCATGAGCTATATTAGTATTGAAATGTGGGAAATGTAAGTCCCTCAATACAGCTTGTTGGAAGATCCCTACGTTCTTGTTCATAGGAGGTTGAAATGTTGATTTTTTAAAAGTAAAATCAGTAGATCTTTGAGTAGAAGAGTTGTTTTGGTCATTAAAGAAAATGATTGCTGGATGGTGTGGCGTGCGGATGTAGATTATCTGATGGAATTTGTGGAACATTTGAACAGCAATATCTGGGGTATTGAATTCTCAGTAACATATCATAAGTTAACTATTGACTTTTTGGATGTTACGGTATATCGTAATGAGGACAATACCCTAAATACAAAAATACATAGGAAATATCCACAGTTTAACACGTTACTTCATTCCTCAAGTATGCACCCACGTCACACCATCCGCAACATTCCAAAATCACAATATTTACGTATTAAATGTATTAATTCATCTCCTATAGATTATGAAGATGCTAAACAGGATTTAAATAGGAGATTTTTGGATAGAGGCTATCCATATAGGGACATTTCTAGAGCAAGGGTGTGGACAGATCAACAGGAGAGATCGGATCTTTTACAATATCAAAAGAAGGATGGTGTTAAGGAAGATACCATTAGATTCATTACTACTTTTGGGAAAAATCACCAACTTATTAGAAATGTGTTGAACAATAATTGGAACATACTTATGGCAAATGATTATCTTCGTCATATGTTGACTGAACAATGTTCCATTTCCTACAGGAGGGGCAAAACTTTGGGTATGTTATTTTCCCACTATAAACATCGAGATAGTGGAGGTGCAACACATAGACAACTGACTATCACTGGGGATGAGCTTTTGGGGACCTTCCCTTGTGGCCACTGTTCCTCCTGTGGAAGTATAAATAAAATTAAAGAATTCTCTAGTGCTAATACTAGTAAGATATTTGATACTCGTATATTTGCAAATTGTTCAACTAGTTGGGTGATTTATTTAGCTACATGCCATTGTCAGGCTTTTTATGTAGGTAAAACCTCACGGTCTCTTAGAATCCGAATAGGAGAACATCGTAGTGATATTCGCAATCACAAAATCAGTAATGCTTTGTATCAACATACTATTAAGCATTCATCTGCTAAATTTATATTCACTGTTATTGACAAAGTACAGGGAAATAGACAAAATCAGTTAGGTTGGCAGAGTATTCTTAGCAAGAAAGAAAAATACTGGATTATACACTTGGGAGCCCTATTTCCACCTGGATTAAATGACCATTTATAAATTAATATATATATTTATATGGTATCAAACACTATATCTTGGCTATATTATTATGTTGATTTAGTATTATTTATGCACAGTTTGTGTATTTTTGCATTCAACAACATATGTCTTTTGGAAGTGCATTTCTTTTAATGAATGTTCTGTATACTTTAAATTTGCAGTTTAGTGCTTGCCATTTGTCTATTGGCTAAGCAATTATATAAATATGGAGTCTGTTGAATGGAGTTATGTTAGTTATTTTTCCTCACTGAAGAAGGTATTTTACCGAAACTAGTTTGAGGCATGTATTTTTCATATTCATGGTGATGAGAGTGTGATATAGTGTCTTTGACACTTTATTTATTCAATAAAGCCTTGGGGACCGTTTGCTGGCTTTTGTTTGTTTCTAAACCTACGATCTCCCATCCACAGGTCAAGATTTCTCTTGAACAGAGGAGGTGCTCTGCCTCACATGGACCGGGATTTTATTCCACAGCATAGGGAGTCTCTGAGTGATAAATCTATCCCTCCAGCACGTCCTATTTATATCCATGCTAAGGTTTAAGTCGCTTGCTCTAGTGGTTCTGGTGGATTTGGAATTTTTGAATGCACTTATTAGCCATGTGCTGTCTCCCCTAAAGCTTCCTCCAGTAAGCATGGTAGATGCCGAGTGATTCTAGAAATTGCTCACCCAAGTAGATCAGAACTGCTGTCTCCATCACAATGTGTTATTGAACATGGCCAAAAGGCCATATTCAGATACCTGTAATTGCCATGGTATGGGGATCACTGGGTGAGGACAGCCACTAGGAAACAGGGAGAACACCTCTGTGAAGTGCCGTAATGGCATCACGATCACTACAGGGATCGAGAGTAGGAGGATTTAGTAGGCATCAGGGATTAACCTACATGTAAATGCATTAGTGGCATCAACAGCAGTCCAGAGATGGGGTCATTGAGGATTCATTAAACTCCAGGGTTACTCTAACTGCAAATCCCTTAATGGCACTGAAAGCAGTAAAGAGCTTGGGTTTGTGGGATTCACATAATACAAGGGATTACTCAGCACCAGGAGAAATGCAGGGATCTAGATATTTGAGACTCACACAACACAAGGGATCACTCAGCACCAGGAGCAGTACAGGGATCAGAATGTGTGGGATTCACACAATAAGAGGGATTACTCAGCACCAGGAGAAGTACAGGGATCTGAATGTGTGGGATTCACACAACACAAGGGATTAAGGGATTTGGCAGCACCATGAGCAGTACAGGGATCAGGATGTGTGGAATTCACACAATACAAGGAATTGCTCAGCACCAGGAGAAGTGCAGGGATCAGCATGTGTGAGATTCACACAAAACAAGGTATTACTTAGCACCAGGAGCAGTACAGGGATTGGGTTGTGTGAGATTCACACAACAAAAGGAATTACTCAGCACCAAGAACAGTACAGGAATCAGAATGTGTGGGATTCACACAATACAAGTGATTACTCAACAGCAGTTGCAATACAGGGATCAGGATGTGTGTGATTCACTCAATATAAGGGATTACTCAGCACCTGGAGCAGTACAGGGATCAAGAAGTGTGGGATTCACACAATAGAAGGGATTAATCAGTACCAGGAGCAGTACAGGGATCAGGAAGTGTGGAATTCACACAATATAGGGATTATCAGCACCAGGAGCAGTACAGGGATCAGGATGTGTGGGATTCACACAATATAAGGGATTAATCAGTACCAGGAGCAGTACAGGGATCAGGAAGTGTGAGATTCACACAATATAAGGGATTAATCAGTACCAGGAGCAGTACAGGGATCAGGAAGTGTGGGATTCTCACAATATAAGGGATTAATCAGTACCAGGAGCAGTACAGGGATCAGGATGTGTGGGATTCACACAATATAAGGGATTAATCAGTACCAGGAGCAGTACAGGGATCAGGAAGTGTGGGATTCACACACTATAAGGGTTAATCAGCACCAGAAGCAGTACAGGGATCAGTAACCCATCCTGTAAGTTATTTTTATGTGCATAAGAGAGAGAGAGAGAGAGAGAGAGTATGCATGTTTGTGTGTGTGCATGCAAATGTACCTTCATATACATGTTATGACACCCTTTTGCAATTCAGTAACCACCCTAGCACATTGCTGCACTGTATTCTTGCATGAAGAAGTGGAGCATCATGTAGAGCTTTGCCACCACCAAACAGAATGATAATGAGGCAGTCTGGGGGAGAGGCATGCACTTATTAACCATGTGTTGTCTCCCCTAAAGCTGCCTCCATTAAGGCTGGTAGATGCCGAGTGATTCTAGAAATTGCTCTCCTATGTAGACCAGTACTGATGTCTCCATCACATTGTGTTATTGAACACAGCCAAAAAGTCATATTCAGATATCTACAATTACCATGGTATGGGGATCCGTGGGTGAGAACAGCCACAAGGCAGCAGGGAGAAGACCTCTGTGAATTGCCATAATGGCATCAACATCAAAACAGGGATTGGAAGTAGGAGGATTCAGTAGGCACCAGGGATTAACCTACATGTAAGCGTATTAGTGGCACCAACAGCAGTCCAGAGGTGGGGGGTTGGGGATTCATTAGACTCCAGGGTTACTCTAACTGCAAATGCCTTAATGGCAGTGTAGGCAGTAAAGAGCTTGGGGTTTGTGGGATTCACATAATACAAGGGATTACTCTGCACCAAGAGCAGTACAAGGATAAGGATGTGTGGGATTTGCCCAATAAGAGGGATTACTCAGCACCATAAGCAGTACAGGGATTGGGATGTATGGGAGTCATACAATACAAGGGATTACTCAGCACCAGGAATAGTACTGGGATTAGGATGTATGGGATTCACACAATAAGAGGGATTAATCAGCACCAGGAGAAGTACAGGGATCCGAATATGTGGGATTCACACAACACAAGGGATTAAAGGATTATTCAGCTCCAGGAGCAGTACAGGGATCAGGATGTGTGGGATTCACACAATAAGAGGGATTACTCAGCATCAGGAGATGTACAGGGATCTGAATGTGTGGGATTCACACAACACAAGGCATTACTCAGCACCATAAGCAGTACAAGGAAGGGGATGTGTGAGATTCACACAACACAAGGGATTACTCGACACCATAAGCAGTACAGTGATCGGGATGTGTGGGACTCACACAATACAAGGGATTACTCAACACCAGGAGCTGTACAGGGATCAGGATGCATGGGATTCACACAATGCAAGGGATTAATCAGCACTAGGAGTATTACAGGGATCAGGTTGTGTGAGATTCACACAATACAAGGGATTACTCTTCAAAAGGAGCAGTACAGGGATAGGGAAGTGTGGGATTCACACAATACAAGGGGTTACTCAGCACCAGGAACAGTTCAATGATCAGGATGTGTGGGATTCACACAACATGAGGGATTACTGAGCTCCAGGAGCAGTACAGGGATTAAGGTGTATGGGATTCACACAATACAAGGGATTACTCAGCACCAGGAGCAGTTTGGGGATTGGAATGTGTGGGATTCACACAATACAAGGGATTACTCAGCAGCAGGAGCAGTACAAGGATCAGCAAGTGTGGAATTCACACAATATAAAGGATTAATCAGCACCAAGAACATTACAGGGATAAGGATGTGTGGGATTCACACAATAAAAGGGATTACTCAGCACAAGGAGCAGCACAGGGATCAGGATGTGTGGTATTCATAGGTTCATAGGTGTATACTAGGCTAACGACCCTGAAGCCTATATAAGCCTAGGCCACGAAGATTCCCTGGCATCATGCTGCCCAAAGTTAGTTCCCAGTGCCCCTGTCGAGCAAGGCCACTGAAGTGATCCATGGGGGGAACTTCCTATTGCCCATCCACTTGTCAGGAATTCTCTTAAAGAGGTCCAGTGAAGTGCTCTGCTTGACGTGAATTGGAAGTTTGTTCCAGAGTATGTGAAGTCTCTGGGTTAGGAACCTGTCCCTACAGCATGTTCTGTTTTTTGTGGTAATAAGGTTATGGTCCCTGGAGCATGTGGCATGGAGGGATTGGGATTTCTTTAGGTGCAACATATCTAGCAGCTCTGGGTCAGACATGGCTTTATAGGTGAAGCAGAGATCGAATCTAAGTAGACGATAAGAGACAGAGTATAGCTGGAGTTTTTTGAGTCTGTCCATAAAGGGCATGTGTCTAAAGCCTAAGATCCTCTTAGTGAGGTATTTTTGTGGCTTTTCTAGTTGTTGTAGGTATCTAGTGAGGTACATACCAAATGGGGCATTGTATTTTATAATAGGTCTAATGGGGGATGAGTAGAGAGGGATTATGACCTCTTTCTTCCTGAATGAGAAACCTTTTGTAATTAGATGTGCCACATAGAAGGACTTTCTGACTACAGTGGCAATGTGGTTATCAAAGGAGAGGTTGCTGTCAACCTGTGTCCCCAGATCTCTTATCACACCTTCAATGTTTAGTAGACTACCGCCTATGTGGTAGTTCATGGGCACCAAAGTTTTCTCAAAAAGAATGACAATGCACTTTTTGGCATTGAGCTTAAGGTCATGGTTCTGGCTCCAGTCATTGGTGTCAGTGAGGCCTTTTTGTAGAATGTCTACATCAGTTGGAGAATCAGTAATGGCTCCCACTTTGCAATCATCTGCAAACTTGGCTTGAACTTCAGAGAAGTAGATGCCAGACAGGAGAGGACTTAGGACTGACCCCTGTGGGACACCATTTGTAACTGGTCGGTAGTCAGATATGGAGTCCGCTACTTTCACAGTGTGGGTTCAATCAGTGAGCCAGCTGGCAATCCATCTTATGACATAGGGGTTTATGCCTAGTTTAGTGAGTCTGTATATGATTCCTGAGTGAGGGATGGTGTTGAAGGCCTTGGCAAGATCTAGGTAGGCTGTGTGAACTACCTTGCCCTCATCCACAGCTCTAGTGACAGACTCGAAGAAGTCTATCAGGTTCAGCAGGCATGATCTACCGTTCCCAAACCCAAACCGCGTGAGGTCCAGAGTTTGGATATTCCCTATGTCCTTATTTATAAGGTCCATGATGATGGGCTCCATAGCCTTAGATATCAGACTCATCAGACTAATTGGGTGGCAGTTCCCAGGGTCTGTAGTTACTCCCCCTTTGTGGAGTGGGATGACCATAGCAGTGCATCTTTCAGTAGGAACAAAAACTGAAATGAGGCTGTAATTGAACAGGGTACTCAGGTGTGGTGCCAGTTCATTTTGTAATTCATGTAGAACACAGTTAGGGTTATTATCAGGTCCCATGGAAGCTGTGTTCTTGGCTTTGGATGGTGCGGTTTTTAACTGTGAAGCTGTGATAATAGGGACTTGGCATTCCGCAGGCATTGTGATAGGCCCTTTAGGCGAGGTGAAAGGGGGGTAAAGTTCACACTGAACCTGTCGGCCAATATGTTGGCAATATCAGTTGGTTCTGTATATGCATTGCCATTGTGCTGTAACTCAGAGCAGATCTGAGTATTGCATGTGGATTCTTGACATAACTATAAAATGCCTTGTGGTTGTCTTTAGAATCTGCAACAATTTTGTTTTTTTAGCTAGCTTTAGTGGATTTGATGAGGGATCTCAGTTTTTGCTGAGGCTAACAAGGGAGTTTTTCCAGTCTTGGGAATTCACCCTTTTCTGCAACAGTTTTTTTTCCTTCTGTTGTAGAGTTTGTTTATGGTGGGGGGCCACCAGATTGGCTTCCTTTATTTGGAGGAGAGTGTCTTGGTTCTCTTTGGTATGGCCCATTCCATGCACTTGTGTATCCGCTCATACAGTGCATTGATGTATGATTCAGCAGTCATGCACCTATTTTCCACATGCATGGGTGTCGTGAAGTTAGCCACCTCTGTTTTTAGAACCCCAAAATTGGCTTTGGGGAAGTTTTTTATGATGGTTTCCTTTGGGAGGGGGTGAGGGTGGGATGTGGATATCCATGGTGATTAGCTTGTGGTCAGACCTGACCAGGGAGGAGATGATTACTGGTGTAGAACAATGGTTGCCCATGTTAGTAATGATCAGGTTAAGGATGTTTCTACCCCTGGTGTGGGTAAGAATGAGTTGGTTTAGGGCATTGGAATTAATGAATTCCAGAAAATATTGAGCAAGTGTGTTGGTACAGGAGTAGTTTTCCCAGTTAATGGAGGAGTAGTTAAAGTCTCCCAGTATAAGGGTATTGAGTTGTGCCCTAATATTTTCCAGTGTGTTTAGGAATGTGGAAAGGGAGTCTTGGGACATGGTGAGGGATCTATAGCAGGCTACAACCTGGATTACAGTTTTACACAGTGTTACTTGTACCTGAAGTATCTCTGATGTGTTATGTTGGGCTACTAGTCTGGAGGTGTGCATATCCTCTATGAATATGTAGACACCACCACTTTTAGTGCTTCGGTCCAGGTTTTGCGGACAAAAGGTGTGGTATGAATTATAGCCTGGTAGTGCTGGGGTGCTCTCTGGAGCCTTGAACCAGGTCTTGGTTACTACACAGATGTTGATGTTCTCCATTTTAAGTAGTGCTTCAAGTGAATGCATTTTGAGATTTAGACTTCTAGCATTGAGTAGCATAACCCTCAGATTTTGTTTGCTTGTAGCTGTTATGGTAATTTTGTCTTCAGGACATTGGCTAAAAAAAGGCACTATAGGGGTGGGAAGAGCTTTGGCCAGTATCCAGAATCCCTGGGCTGACAAGTGCAGGCCATCTCTGGTGAAGCATCAAGGTCTGTCGATCATGTCATCCCAGGCAGACAGATACTGAATCCTCTTAGAATGACACCAGAAACTTAGACAATTGTTGAAATCAATCATTTTCTGCTTGTACTGTGGTATCATTTTGGGTGATGGTAGGATGCGACTCAGAGCTAGGGGTCATACCTGCCTGGGCTACAAGATCTGAGAGCTCCTCTCTGTCTTTTTTCATGTAGTCCAGGCAGGTATGTCTCAGGTCATTCACACCAACGTGGACAATGACGGTCATATTTGTACCAGTTGTGGAATGACCTAAGTGCGTGCATTATGTGGCAGATCCTGGCACCTGACAGGCAGCTAACCGTAACTTTCTCCTTATTCAGCCTAGTGAGTGGGACATCAGTGTGCCTTACTATTGAGTCATCTATGACTAGTGTATTGGGTAAGTTGTTTTGCCTTATGTGCTCTGGTTGATTGGCACACTGTTTATGTGAGCTATGTGTCTCATTGTTTGTGCTGGGATGTGGAGGTTGTTTGCATTTCTGCCTCGGAGGTCTCTGTTGTTTTGGCATATTTTTATTGAGAGCCTCCACAAAAGTAGGTGTGTGTTTTGTGTTACTATGTGAGGGGTGTGGTGGTGTAAGTTCTGGAGGGCTATGTGTTGAATGTGGTGTAGTGCAGGTGTTAACCTTCACCTCTTGACTGGTTAATCCAGTCTTGGCTAGAGAGTGATTGGCTTCCAGTTTGGCTATAAATGTGCAAATCTAACAAGTCATAGTACTGAGAGGTAAGAGGAGAGGGTTGTCTGTGTACATGAGGCAGTTGCTAAATTTCCTCAGAATGCTCACTTCACCAGGTTGACAGGAGAAAGCAAAGGGAACTGACCTTTAGACATGCCTGGATATGAGCTCAATATATTAAGTACTGAAGACTTTTACAGGAAAAATGTCACTCAAACTGTCTGAGTCTGTACAGAGCACTGCCAAACACTTGAGGGGAAACTTATACGTAGACCCTGAAAATTTAAGTATGAAGTATTTAGGCAGATATTCTAAAGTTAGGAAGAAGTCAAGCAGTACATTCTGAAAATAAAGAATTAGCTTGTCAAGAATGATGAAAAGAGGGGAGTCACATGAATGACTACTGCCTGGCTACTACTAATGCTGGTTTCAGTGCAGCTTCACTCTGTTGGGAATACAATACTCCTTTGCTTCTCTCAACAAAAGCAAAATGTTAGTACCAATCCCAAGAAGAGAAGCAGGCCACGGTCTGTTTGGTGAGCCACAGTCTTGTTCCAGATGTTGCAAGGGTCTGCAGGCTTGTAGCTTTTTTCTAGTAGATGCCTTGAATAGCAACCAGACCAATCAGCAAAGACATTCACTCTCCAACCAGAAAGAGTCAGGAATCAATGCACTCTGCTGCTACTCTCACCAGCATCAGAATATTTGCACATATTCCAAGCTGTCACCTATAAAGCAGTTATTAAGCTTTCTGGTGATCAGCAGTCTCCAGGAAATAATGTAACTGCACTCTTTCTCAATAGGAGAAAACAGAAGCATTAATCACAAGATGACTACTGAGAGGCAGAATGTGGAGTCTCCAATAACTGGCGGTCTTGCAATAGATGCTTAAAGTTAAGATGAAAAAATGATTTATTCTAAACACTGCAGTCTGCACTAAAAGAGTTAGATGTGAAAGTAGGTAACTTAAGTATTACCTGTCTAAAAGTTAAGTTTTAGTAGAGAGTCATTATTTTTAAAACATCACACAATACAAATGATTACTCAGCACCAGGAGCAGTACAGGGATCAGGAAGTGTGGGATTCACACAATATAAGGGATTAATCAGCACCAGGAGCAGTACAGGGAGCAGGAAGTGTGAGATTCACACAATATAAGGGATTAATCAGCACCAGGAGCAGTACAGGGATCAGGACGTGTGTGATTCACACAATACGAGGGATTACTCAGCACCAGGAGCAATGCAGGGATCAGGATGTATCATATTCACACAGTATGAAGGATTGCTCAGTACCTGAAGATGTACATGGATTGGGCTGTGTAGGATTCACACAATATGAGGGATTACTCAGCACCTGGAACAGAACAGGGATCAGCATGTGTGGGATTCACACAATACGAGGGATTACTCAGCACCAGGTACAATACAGGGATCAGCATGTGTGGGATTCACATAATACGAGAGATTACTCAGCACCAGGAGCAGTACAGGGGTCAGATAGTCTGGGATTCACACAATATAAGGGATCAATCAGCACCAGGAGCAGTATAGGGATCAGGATGTGTCAGATTCACACAATATGAAGGATTACTCCATACTTGGAGATGTACATGGATCAGGATGAGTAGGATTCACACAATATGAGGGATTACTCAGCACCTGGAGCAGTACAGGGATCAGGATGTGTGGGATTCACGCAATACGAGGGATTACTCAGCTCCATGTGCAGTACAGGGATCAGGATGTCTGGGATTCACGCAATACAAGGGAGTTCTCAGCAGCAGGAACATTACAAGGATCAGGATGTGTGAGATTCATTCAATACAAGGGATTACTCATCACCAGGAGCAGGACAGGGATTGGAATGTGTGGGATTCACACAATACATGGCAATACTCAGCAACTGGAGCAGTACAGGTATCAGGATGTGTAGGATTCATGCATTACAAGGGATTACTCAGCACCAGGAACAGTACAGGGATCAAGATTTGTAGAATTCACATATTTCAAGGGATTACTCACCACCAGGAGCAGTACAGGAATCAGGATGTGTGGGATTCAAACAATAAAAGGGATTACTCAGCACCAGGAACAGTACAGGGATCGAGATGTATAGGATTCACATATTGCAAGGAATTATTCACCACCAGGAGCAATACAAAGAGCAGGATGTGTGGGATTCACAAAACACCAAGGACTACTCAGCACCAGGATCTGTACAGGGATTGGGAGGGTGGATTCTCTAGCCACCAGGTCCGTGCCATAATGGTGATCAGGGGGTGGGGGTACTTACTAGCCATCATCACAAACTAGATATGTTATAATGGCACTTCAACTATTATGGGGTTGGGGAGGGACCACAGGAAGGCTGGCGGGTCAATGCCGGGTACAGATACATGGTGTGTATTTGTGTATGTGTGAGTGTGCGTGTGTGTGTGTGTGTGTGTGTGTGTGTGTGTGTGTGTGTGTGTATGTGTGTGTGTGTGTGTGTGTGTGTGTGTGTTTGTGCGTGTGTTCAAGTTTTTTGTAGATGTGTGTGGGAGAATGACCAGGGGATGTGGAATACCACTACCTACTTGAGCTAGCAATGATCTGCACATCGCGGTAGTAAATATGATACACAGACATGCACATTTGCTTATAATGTGGCCATATTAGCAAATGGTGGGAGCAGGACCTTTTTAGTATGAGCTTTATGCCCTTCTTTGAATCCCTGAGCATGTCATCCCTTTTCAAAGCCCCCCCCCCCCGATAATGCTAAACTGAATCCAACAAATATAATTACTAGGAAACCACTCCCCATAAAATATAAATACAGACACAGAACTAAACCAGCCTATATAATTTGTATAGGGAACAGCATATAAAAAAAAAGATCAAATAATACATAAATATGCAATATGTAGATGAATAAACAAATGTTTAAAGTTAAATGGTTGAATATGTAAAGAAAAATAGGAGTATGTGAATAAATGCATAGATATGTACTTACATGAAATACAAGATTGTTGCACCTTTTCGTATCACACATTAAAAACTGATGAAAATATATATACTGCATTCAGTTAAAGTAATTATTATGTTTGTCTTCTTAATTGTATCTGTAGAATAAGTATTTCATCTTTAGTTTATCAATATGACGTAATGTTTGTAATGCACAATCTTTGAAAGTAAATGTTACATCTGTCAGACAGGTAACATGTTGAAAAAGCAGGCTACTAGTTTCTTTTTAAAACACAACACTGAAGTATGCTGCCTTCCACCCTGTGGTATTTGGAGTTCTTCCACTTGGCTGAACATAACAGGCTGATCATAATAGGATGTGTTATGCCTTTCAGATATCACAGCATCCTAAATCTCAGTTTTCTGTTTGTCTTACATGAGTGAAGGGGGACTGGCATAATGGCTAATGTGTTTACCTCACATATACAAAGTACAGAGTTTAACTCTCACCTTTGAGGGAAATGCTATAGACCCAAAACATCAACCCAAAGGGTAGTACTAGTCTAATACTTATTTGTGAAAAATACACTATATGCCATCACGCATGTTTTATACATAAAACTGTTACCCATGTTATTAATCTGTACAGTACTGAAGCCCTTGCAGAGTACAACAGATATGATTAAAATAAATACAACGGGTGATCTTAGTGGTACTGCTTTGCCCTTGCAAGTGATACACCCCTACAAAGATTAAAATTCCAACTACCCAACAGATTAAAGTGACAGTCACAAATATTTAACTGCTTAGTGAGGCACAAAATAGTACTAGCAATGTCTTTGCAGGTGGGCAATAACCCCTACATCTTCTCTGTGGTAGCATTGCCCAACCCCCTCCATGCACATATTAACTCTGTGAATGTTCACCTGTGGAGGAAAAAGAAACACCCAGTATGTCGGCACCATCTCAGGAAAAAATGCAATTCTCACTTTATTAGTAAAGCAAATGGAAACATGAGTTGCACCTTGAAGAGCTACCATTGATCTGAAAGGTTCTGAAGTCTGCAAAATGAACTTTATTTCCTCTTACATTTTTGCCCTGACCACTGAAAAAGTAAATGACTAACAATGTCAATAATGCCAGACATTAGCATTTTATACATCTTGTTCTTTAGAATATATATTTTAATGCAATACCTGTTCTGTTCAGTTTCTAAATAAATTAGTGAAGCTGTGTCTCTTGCCCTTATTACTTTTTTCTTCCAAGATACTTGAAGAAGGAAACTGAGAGCTACGAGAGTTTGCATTCCACAATCTGCAGTCTGTCAGATAGAGGTGCATTGTTTTACTGCAGTGCAGTTATTTAGCCTGTGGCAGCAGTCTGTCATAGCATGTCTGAGCTTGCTGGATGTGCAGCATGTTAATTCAACATATTGTTAAGGCTATGCACAATATTCTCTCTGTTATGGTGCCTGCAGTGAGCTGCCTACTGATATTACCAACAACCGTGTGACAGTTTGTTGACATGGTGTGTTCTTTCTTTTTGTTGTTAGGATAAATGTCATGTGTTGGGTCTTACATACTGAAGATAATTGTGTGGCATGCCTAAATAAAGCAATAGCATTTTGCAAAATCCTGGTTATGTTTCATGAAACCCAAGTTTGAATAGTGGCTCAGGTTCCTGTAGGATGTGATGGGTGTGAACAGTTGTTGCTGGCTTGCATAGTGAGGCAACTCTGGCTCAGCACATGGGTGACACAGCATTAGGTGTCTACCCAGCGAAACATGACATTATGCTGCCATGTGAATAGTTACCTGAGTAGAATTTGGCATGTTGAGCCAGGCTTCCCAAATGCTGGGGCACTGAACTCCATGGCTATTTTTCAGGCCTAGCTGAGGAGCAGTGGCTAGTTAAGTGACTTGCTGGAACCAAGGCGAAAGAAAAACTGATGTAAACACAATCGTCAGGAGACCAGATCCAGGGAAGCAACTGAGTTTGAGCTTTAATGCAATTTTTATTTTAGAACACACCAAATAGCGTTTTCGCTACTGATAATACAGTAGCTTCATCAGAAGTGAAAAACAGATTGGCGCCAAAGTCCATTTAAAAGTTTTTTAAAAGGTGAAGTCACCATTTTAAAAAGTGGACTTGCGCAAATAAACTTAACAATCAATTAAAAACAGTAAGTTAAAAACAAAAAGCAGCTTAATAATTGCAACGCTTAGCCTAGGGAGCATTCAGGAACACTGGCAAAAGGACCCAAATCGTCCAGATACTCATATAGCGTTCCAAAACATTCCATGATGTAAATTAACCTTATTCCAGGCTTACCGTGTCCCCAAAATAAAAGCAAGAAAACAAACTCTTGCACTAGAAAATATATACACATAAATAAGTGCACAAACATGACGCCCAGCTAGCAACTCCCTTCCAAAGAGTATAAAAAAATAAAACAATTAACATAAGTTAAAAAGTATGCCAATGCATGACGTTTTAAAGTACAAAATGTTTGTGTAATAAAAATTTTTAAATATACAAAAGCTGTGACAATCTCAACTGAATGAAACTTCAAGGGGCATATAACAGGACCATCAATGAAAAGTTTCCATTGTATAAGCAGCATTATGCTATATTCAAAGCCTAACGTACATGTGTACCTACAAGCGAGTGGATAGTGCCTAGATTATATTCAAAAGTTAATTAAATCAAAAGGGGTTGTTGTACTATCATGAACTTATGTATATGTATGTAAGAAATTTTTTAAATATAAAAATGTCAAATATGGAAATGTGAAGCAGCCTTCAAATGAAGAGCTGCACAAGCCTTATTATTTTCCACAGTCTATTTCTTACCATGTTATAATCCCACTAACTCTATATATAACCCATAAAAGGGTATTCATTTTATACGTTAAAGCTCAAACTCAGTTGCTTCTCTGGATCTGGTCTCCTGACGATTGTGAGTTAAGTGACTTGCTTAGAGTCACACGGTTAGGGAATGAAGGCTGTGGGAATCAAACCTTGTACCATTGAACCACAGGAAACACTTAATTAACGGTTCTTTATTCTTCTAAGCCAACTCAGAATGAACGGGATAGATAACTGGGTACAGATAGAGATGCCATCAGGCCCAGTCCCATGGGGATGGAGAGGCTAAAAAAACATTTCTGAATGTGCAATGAAGTGAATGCTTCTTGGACAATAATCACCAATGTAGTAAGGTTTCAGTGCACTTGATGTCAATTTTGACATATTTGCTATTAGAGAATAGCATTTTCTGTCTAAAGCTGAGAACATTTAAATTGATTAAAAGAACAGCTCAGTAGCACAGCAGTTAAATTTGTTACCTTTAAGTTCTGGGTTTTCAGACTTGTTCTTGTCTGGGGTGCCTTCTGTGTGCAGTGTGCATGTGCTGTCTGCATCTGTGTTGGGTTTTGCTGTATGATCCAGTTTCCTCCTACATCACATAAACATTCTATAGTTAAACTACTGATCCATAGTGTCTATATGTGTAATCTGTCAAACGTGTGTGTGTGTGTGTGTGTGTGTGTGTGTGTGTGTGTGTGTGTGTGTGTGTCCAAGACACTGATGACTTCTCCACGTTTAGTTTTTCTGATATGTACCCGCTGAATACCATGAGAGAATCTGTCTGCCCTGTGACCCTGAATTGGATAAGAGTATAAGTGGGGAGTGAACAATTGAAAAATGAAAGCTGATGATTGCCCATATTGGCAAAAGTGACTGAAAATGTTAATAAGCTGCATGCTGTTCTGATGGTAACACACATGACGTACATAAAGAAGTGTGAATATGGTTAGATCTGTCTATATGTTTAACAGTACATCTTATCAAAACTTTGGAACTCATGAGTGCATGTTCTTAAGCTCAGGAAAAAGTAAGCATGACCCTTGAAACACAATAAAGAAGTTTGAAACTCACTGTTACACCTAAAAAGGGTTTTTATTTTTATTTTTTCACAGCAATCCCACCCTGCACCCTCTTTAATTTTATATATACTAACTCTGAGATCTCTGTACCTTAGAGATGAGGGAGTCCTTGGATATACATTTATTTAAAATCTATTGTATTCCATGGAATTGCACTTAAATTGTCACAGTTCTGAGGATTACTCTTGCAGTCCTTGTTAATTTTATTCAATTTATTTTCTTTTGAATTTGTCATCTGCGGTAGAACATTTATATCAGTAGACAGTTTACATGGTCAGCTCAAGTGCACAAAAAATTTAAAATATCATAAGAAAGTGTCTCAAAGTTTCACATTTACAGAGAAAAGTAAGCTGCATACCACTGCACAATATAAATCAATTAGTATTATAAATTTAAATACAACAGCAAAGTCAAATCCCAGGGAAAAAGTGCAGGAGTAGATGGATACCAAGACAGAAAGGACTTTTTTTTCTACATACAAAATGAATACATTTAATATTTACCCAGCTTTAATGAGTATTAATGCGGCTGTAAACTTTAAATGTAATTTACTCATTTGTTTAACACAAGTGAAGGGTTCATCATGGGCCACTCTCAGCAAAACACACAGCCAAATGGTATGAGCAAATAGAGTATATATATTCTAAAATATACATATAGACATTTTGGAGTAGTAAATCAAGTAGCTTCCTTTGGAGCAGAAATTGAAACATCTACACAGAGCCAGGCAGGCCATATACGCCCAACAGAGACAGAGGTAGGATATGCACACTCCACACAGACACAGGGAGGACATGCACCCTCCAAATAGACACAGGGAGGATATGCACACCTCACATAGACAGACGGAGGATATGCACACTCCACACAGACACAGGGAGGATATGCACACTCCACACAGACACAGAGAGGATATGTACACTTCACACAGATGCAGGGAGGATATGTACACTTCACAGAGACACACAGAGGATATGCACACCACACACAGACACAAGGAGGATATGCACACTCCACACAGACACAGGGATGACATGTACCCTATACACAGACACAGGGAGGATATGCACACCTCACACAGACACAGGGAGGACATGTACCCTCCCCACAGACACAGGGAGGATATGCACACCTCACACAGACATGGAGGATATGCACACTCCACACAGACACAGGGAGGATATGTACACTTCACACAGATGCAGGGAGGATATGTAAACTCCACACAGGCACAGGGAGGATATTCACACTCCACAAAGACACAAGGAGGATTTGCACACCACACACAGATACAGGGAAGATATGTACACTCCACACTGACACAGGGAAGATATGCACACTCCACACAGACACAGGGAGGATATGCACACTCCACACAGGCACAGGGAAGATATGCACACACCACACAAACACAAGGAGGATATGCACACACCACACAGACACAGGGACGATATGCACACTCCACACAGGCACAGGGAGGACATGTACCCTCCACACTTACACAAGGAGGATATGCACACACCACACAGACACAAGGAGGATACGCACACTCCACACAGGCAGAGGGAGGAAATGTACCCTCCACACAGACACAGGGAGGATATGCACACTGCACACAGACACAGGGAGGACATGTACCCTCCACACTTACACAAGGAGGATATGCACACACCACACAAACACAAGGAGGATATGCACACACTACACAGACACAGAGAGGATATGCACACTCCACACAGACACAGGGAGGATATGCATACTCCACACAGACACAGGGAGGACATGTACCCTCCATACTTACACAAGGAGGATATGCACACACCACACAAACACAAAGAGGATATGCACACTCCACACAGACACAGGGAGGATATGCACACTCCACACAGGCACAGGGAGGACATGCACCCTCCACACAGACACAGGGAGGATATGCACACTGCACACAGACACAGGGAGGATATGCACACCCCATACAGACACAGGGAGGGTATGCACACTCTTCACAGGCACAGGAAGGATATTTACATTCTGCACAGAAAAAGACAGTCCATACCTTCTCCACACATATGCAGAGAGGATATGCAGATTCTGCACAGACACAGGCAGGACATATACACTTCAAACATACACAGGCAGGATATGCACACAAAGGTATGGGGATGACATGCACCTCCACACAGACAGTGACCAGAGCTGAAAGTGAACGTTGGGTCTTGGCAATGTGAGGCAATAAGCATAGCCATTAAGGAAATCCCTTAATATGATTTCTTCCATTTTTACGATGTTAAAAAAGGCAAGAAAATTCAGGATCTGTGTACAAAAACAATACTGTGCTCAAATCTGTAATGGTCAATAAGATGAACAGATGGTCTTTTAGAATCAATTTATTTTTTTCAAACATAAAAAATTAAGTGCTGTAATCATAATGACTGCCACATTATTAATGGTGTAATTTAATATTATTGATGAACTCAAATAAAACTTACAAGAAGAGTAATTCTGCATGTTTTTTTGTTTTTTTTCTGAAGTGTGTGATACATATTACTCTTGCCATTACCAAAATTGTATATGGATAAAATTAAAGGCAGATTACTTCAAAATAGCAATGAAGATATAACCATAATTAACATTAAAGCATGTCAGATGCAGTGGTCAAACATTTAAAAATCAGGACAGCACTCATTATGTTACATTTATGAGAATACAAAGAATATGATACAATAAAAGACATGAGTATGTATGTGCCCTTGTTGTGGAGGATAGGAACAAAGGTAATTAGTTTTCAGTAAATGAGTCCAGATGGCAATCTATTTTAGGAACAGATTACAATAAAGAGATTACTGAAACAAAAATGTTTTCATGAATGAATGAAAATTCCTAATTTAAGAAATTGCAATATGTTGATGAACAGCAATTTCATGAATAATGTCTTTGATCTGCAAATTATTTCTAAAAAGATGGAAGAATCAGGGTAATACATCAATCAGTGAAATCGTTATTAGATTCATATGTTAACAAATTAACATTTATTAAGTTTGCTTTCTGCTTTTAAATATATTATGCATCTATCTATCTTAAGCATTTTAGAGCAGTATACTTTCCTTTTCTTTGAGTGTTTAGACTTGGCTTTTAATATTGTGAAAGAGTAATATACAGCCCCCCCCTGGATATGTGCATGCATGGGGATGCCTGCTGCCACAGATGGATTAGCCAACCTCCAAATTGCCCATAGATGTACATGCCACGACTGACTATACACGTGTGTGAATGTGTGCGTGTGTGTGTGTGTGTGTGTGTGTGTGTGTGTGTGTGTGTGTGTGTGTGTGTGTGTGTGAGTGTGTTCTTTGTATTATGGATATCCCCAAAAAGGACTAATGCCTTATCTGGGATTAGCTTTCTGACTTCTACCCATTGAGTTTTGGGATAAGTTCTGGCTTTCCTATGACTCTGAAATGGATAAAGTGGATAATAACTGACAACGAATGAAAGTATATGAATCAAAATCATTTATGTCTTATCACAGACAATTCCTTTAGTATTGTTTATGTCTGAACACTCTAAAATGATTGTTTTCCTAAAATGGCAAAAATAATTGAAAAGTCCTTTGAAAGTATCAGAACATAATGTTAAATTACTTACAGATTTAAAAAAGCAGTGCAGAAGTACTCTTTCTTCAATATTTTGGTTATTTTTAGAAGGAGTTACAAACCGTCAGTCTACCCAGGTTACCTTCTTCTTCTGTTTTACGTCTATTTTGGGTTATACCATTTATTTTTCTCCTGCAGGTAAATGCCTTCTATTGGAGTACTTTGTTGGGTGTTTAACTGTTATAATTTATTTGTGTTTTTGTTTGTGCTACAGGTTCACAAAATCATCAAATAGTGAAAAACGCTTGTACATATTTAGTGCAAATACAAAAATTCAAAGATAACATATGGTTAGAAAGTATAAGTTTCAAATCTATAGAATATGATATAATTGTAAGATAAAGGGAAGGCCCTATATGAGCAAGGAATTCGGTCTTAGTGCAGCTAAACATTTTGAGCTTGTACCCTGTAACAGAATTATACTTACACGAAGACATCTGTATTGAATTAATTAGTGATAACTTGGTTCCAAAATTATCTACATTGTCATATAAAACAGGTAAGAAGAGGAGGACTTTTGCACTCAGCACCTCTGTCACCAGAGTAGTCACGAAAGGCTGTGTCCTTGGGCCCGTTTTTTGGCATCTTTTTATAATGTGATAAAACCACCATCCTTCAAACAGCATTGGACATTACACATAACTGTTGCATTCAAAAAGAATTGCCTTCAATATCAAATAACAAAGCATTGTGGCATTAGGAAAAAAAAGTGTTATGCACTGTTAAATGACAACAGCTAAAAGTTGAAAACAATGGACTAATTGCAGATAATGATTTTTAGTTTTAAAGATACTGAATTCCTCACCTGATCTTCCATGAGGTCAAGACCCATGTCAAAGAAATAATTTCCTCCCTTTTTAAAACTCTTAGCTAACCATTTCTAGAATTCAGTGCCCTGTTCCCTAAGTACTCGTAGGTCTTTGGGCACAAATGGAGAACGTACAAAGAATAATCATCAAGAAAATATAAGGGCGTCAGAGCTTTTCTTATAGCAAAACACTGGAGCATCTCCCTCAAAATATAAGGGCGTCAGAGCTTTTCTTATAGCAAAACACTGGAGCATCTCCCTCTCTCTCTCCTCTGTATCATATCAACTTCTTAGGTTGGACTTGTGCCTAGCATACACAGCATTAAAGAATACCTTAATATTTGAAGCCCCTTGCTTACAATATCTCCTTGTTGACACCCTGACTCATTTAAAAAAAAAAAAAAACATAATACAAGCCATAAAATTTCCAATTGCAGCCAACTAATAAGATATAAACAGCTCCTGCAGGTAGCAAGTGGTAGAACGTAGCTAGGATAGCTACTGGCAGCTCAATAATAATGTCACAGATAAACAGAACGAAAAAAAGATGTTAGAAAGTCCTTTTAAATCTGACGAAACCACACTGCTTTGCCGAATTGGCAAAATGCGTGACTTGAATAAAACACAATGACTGTCACAAGCTGATGTAAATCAGATCGAGTATAAGGTGTTACTGAATCCTTTTATATCAGACATGTAAATATCCCAATACTCAGCCAAAATAGTAAGATATGTGGCTCAGACACGTCTCACAACTGACTGTGAGAGCAAAACATAAAAAGTACCTTTGAGTGTTTGAAAGGCAAGAAATGCCGCAAGCAACTGCCAAGTTAAATGCGAAAATCCTGACTGCCAGAATAACTTGAAGTTGAAAAAATACAATCCAATTCTTCGTAATTGAGAATACACAATTCAATTCCTACACAATCTGCAAAACCCAATAGTTCCAAACTCAAAGGGAGTAAGGCTGGTAAGTGAAAAATAATCCTTTATTGCAACGATAACATTCCTTAAGCACTAGTTGAGCGCTTTCATCTGCACCATCGCAGACTTCATCAGAACTAGTGCCAACATCTAATTCACTCATTTAAAACAGTTTTGGCGCAAAACCTTAATACTCATTTAAAGAAACAGTGATCCATTTATAGTATAACTAATATAAAGCTAATACAGAAAATACATCTAAATCTAGTTAATATTATACATGTTATAAATATAAAATATAAAATATTAAAAAACATGTTAAAAATCTCTGAAAATAGTAATTTGTATGTCAATAAATAAATAGTAATGTATTTGGATTTTTTGACAAAAGTAAAAAATGCTATGTGAATAAAATCCATTCATCTTGTGTAATTACATTACATCATATGAAATAATATATATATTATTGTAACTATTGCAGCTATGTAAAAAATTACTATGAATCAAGTATTAAAAATGGTTTTATACTTATAAAATCATTGATACCTGGATTCCTGGTGGAATCAGTTAAAATCTGCCACTTACTCTCTTTACAGGCCAGTCTTGTTTTCCAGTCCCCTCCAAAAAGGATTTCCTTCACCTCATCTATAATCATGAATGAGAAAGTGTGTTCCTCACCATATTCCTTAATGTGTCTAAATAGGGCATTTTTACTGTCCATTTTCCTAATTTTGTAATAATGTTCATAGATTCGTTTCTTTAACTCTCTTTCTGTTTTACCTATATAATAGGCTGGACATTTTTTACACAGAGCTAGATATACTATATGCTTGGTGCCGCAATTACCACCTATACTCCTAATTTTAGTATGATTGATATCATTCAAAACAATATCACTATTGGTGTTTATATATATACATTGTTTGCATCTTCCACACTTCCTAGTGAATATCTTGTCTTTTTTGTTATTTTCACCTTTCCTTGACTTTGAATATTCCAGTAATCTTTTTATATTGGGACCAGTTTTATATACAATTTTAGGTTCCTCAGGTTCCCTTAGGATCAAGATCAAGGACATTATAAAGAAATATTGGGACATTATTACAGTGACAGATGTTAACAAAAATATTTTAGGTGAGGAACCTAAAATTGTATATAAAACTGGTCCCAATATAAAAAGATTACTGGAATATTCAAAGTCAAGGAAAGGTGAAAATAACAAAAAAGACAAGATATTCACTAGGAAGTGTGGAAGATGCAAACAATGTATATATATAAACACCAATAGTGATATTGTTTTGAATGATATCAATCATACTAAAATTAGGAGTATAGGTGGTAATTGCGGCACCAAGCATATAGTATATCTAGCTCTGTGTAAAAAATGTCCAGCCTATTATATAGGTAAAACAGAAAGAGAGTTAAAGAAATGAATCTATGAACATTATTACAAAATTAGGAAAATGGGCAGTAAAAATGCCCTATTTAGACACATTAAGGAATATGGTGAGGAACACACTTTCTCATTCATGATTATAGATGAGGTGAAGGAAATCCTTTTTGGAGGGGACTGGAAAACAAGACTGGCCTGTAAAGAGAGTAAGTGGCAGATTTTAACTGATTCCACCAGGAATCCAGGTATCAATGATTTTATAAGTATAAAACCATTTTTAATACTTGATTCATAGTAATTTTTTACATAGCTGCAATAGTTACAATAATATATATATTATTTCATATGATGTAATGCAATTACACAAGATGAATGGATTTTATTCACAGCATTTTTTACTTTTGTCAAAAAATCCAAATACATTACTATTTATTTATTGACATACAAATTACTATTTTCAAAGATTTTTTAACATGTTTTTTAATATTTTATATTTTATATTTATAACATGTATAATATTAACTAGATTTAGATGTATTTTCTGTATTAGCTTTATATTAGTTATACTATAAATGGATCACTGTTTCTTTAAATGAAGTATTAAGGTTTTGCCGCCAAAAACTGTTTTTAAATGAGTGAATTAGATGTTGGCACTAGTTCTGATGAAGTCTGCGATGGTGCAGATGAAAGCGCTCAACTAGTGCTTAAGGAATGTTATCGTTGCAATAAAGGATTATTTTTCACTTACCAGCGCCTTACTCGCCTCCCTTTGAGTTTGGAACTATTGGGTTTTGCAGATTGTGTAGGAATTGAATTGTGTATTCTCAATTACGAAGAATTGGATTGTATTTTTTCAACTTCAAGTTATTCTGGCAGTCAGGATTTTCGTACGAACTTGGCAGTTGCTTTGCGGCATTTCGCTTGCCTTTCAAACACTCAAAGGTACTTTTTTATGTTTTGCTCTCACAGTCAGTTGTGAGACGTGTCTGAGCCACATATCTTACTATTTTGGCTGAGTATTGGGATATTTACATGTCTGATATAAAAGGATTCAGTAACACCTTATACTCGATCTGATTTACATCAGCTTGTGACAGTCATTGTGTTTTATTCAAGTCACGCATTTTGCCAATTCGGCAAAGCAGTGTGGTTTCGTCAGATTTAAAAGGACTTTCTAACATCTTTTTTTCGTTCTGTTTATCTGTGACATTATTATTGAGCTGCCAGTAGCTATCCTAGCTACATAATACAAGCCATTCCAAGAAATGAGAATTTTTTTTAACCAAACCTCACCCATAGAAACAAAGAGACAAAGTGATTGTACAACAAGCAAAGGACCATTAAGGACTACAGTGAAACTCAAAATAAATGTGCAATAAAAAATGCAAATTTTATTCACCACAGATAAGCACTTTTGTCTCACAATATGTAAAACTTCCTAAGATAAAATACCCCAAAGCATTCACTGTTTAAAGAGGTTTAAAAAGTCACATGATAAAACATGCCAGCATTAAAGTCATAATGTGTATCTGATCCAGGGCTGTTAATTTAAGTAGGGATGCTATGAATGACCATATTACCATCATGCCCCTACTTAAATTTAAAGCCCTAAAAAGATAAATGTTTGATTTCAAATGTCTGTGTGTATTTTAGTCTAAAAGGTAAATAAGAACTTCCTTTTTAAATGGCTCATCAAACTGGTTTCTGTGTCAGCTGCACATTATCAATTTAATACAAGCATGTTTTATCATGGGATTTGTTAAACCCATTTAAACAGTGAATGTTTTGTGGTATTTTATCTGAGGAAGTTTAACATATTGTGAAATGAAAGTGCTTATCTGTGGTGAATAAAGCTTGGATTTTTTATTATACATTTACATTGATGTTCTCTATAGTCCTTAACGGCCCTTTACTTGTTGTACGATAAATGAAACAACTTCATATCTTAAGATGTCTATGTCAATAAAACATACCCACCCTCTAAGTTAAACCCAGCATATCTACTCATATCTTCTGGAAGGAAATTGATGACTCCATGGGCATGTGTAAGACGAGTTAAGGATCAATGCACTAAGCACATCAGTAACCAATAGTCCCTGAGCTTGTTCACCAATATATTCCCAAACAGTGTATATCTTATTTCAACTTCCTGTAACAGGAAGCATGCATTTTTTGATTTCTGCACCAAAGGCAGCCCAGTAAACAAATGAAGGAAGGAAGGAAGTTAAAAGAACTAAGGAAAAAACAACTCTAGCCAATGTATTGATAATTATTTTATTTTTATACCACGACATATAATATACCTGTATTAACATATAAGCTGTTACCAAGTGACCATGTGCAATCTATAATACTGTTGTAATTAAATGTTATTAGAGGAATGCTTACTCAGCCTCATTGATCAGATCCAAGGAATCAGTAGCCATCCTTCTACTGCAGCGCCTAGGGGCCTGACTGAGTCATGATTTAAAGCTACAGGAACAAACAGAATGTATAACTGCTAGTACAAATAATAGCTATGGCTTTGGTATAGGCCTAGAAATAGCTGTGAGATGACGATGCCCAGTTGTACCAAAATGTCACCCCCACACCCAGCACTGAACAAAAAAAAAATTTGTAAGGTCTTCCCAAAGTTAGTAATAAAAGAAGATACAGAGAGACAGTGAAAAAATAAGACAATTAAAAAAGTCATCTGAATGACAGGGGCCAGAATAAAATAATAAAACAAAATAAAATGTTTTTATTGTAACTGTAGAAAGCACCGTGTTGCAGTTACTAACACAAAGACCTATTAAATACCAGCATGAATGCAGTACTGCTATTCACTTAAGAAGATGTGATATCACCTGCAACTTCTTAACTGAATACTAATAATGCAGTTCCACCCCATTGGCAACTGCCTATTATGCCCCCAAACAGCTTGTAACTAGGGCATCTACCCTTCACCAGACCTTAGTTACAGTTCTGTGATGCTACATGACAGAACCTGTTCTGAGATTTTGCCATCAGTTTTTTATTAGCTAATAACATCAGCTTCAAATTAATTTTTCATATAAACTAATTCTGACATGTGGGTTGAGATAGAAAATGTTGCTGGGTCTTTTCTACAATAAAATGGCCTCACTATGTAGCACAATGACCCTGCTTTCAAACATGGCTGGCAGCAGGCTATTATTTCTTGTACAAATCAGTGATCTTACTCATAGTTTTATGTTACACAGATCTACCAGGGAGTTAAGCATGAGAGACACATGTGCAGACACCAAGCATGTTCCCCAAATCCTTCTTTTTATTTAAATGTTGCATAGTCCTAAAATACACCCAAGATACAAGGGGAAAAGTTGTGTCGCGTTGCACAGCTAGGGTTATAAAGGCCCTGGTGGTTGTTGTCCTAGTATATACATATGAACCTGTACATCCTAAATGCATCCTCTTTCAGGACATCATGCAATATGCAGCAATAAATACTACCAGTCTAAAAGCTGAGGAGTGAGACTTAGTTGATGCATAGTGTCAAAAATGTATGTTGCCATCCATCAGTCTCTGTATAATAAATTGCTTGACATGTGTATGCAGTATCAGCATTTTTGGAGACTTGCTAAATGCCCACTACAGTATTACACTCTTTAATTCATATAATGCGTGAATTGCAAACAACTGATCAAATTACATACTGCTGTTTTTCTCATGTTTCTTGACACATTACTATGCAATCTTAAAACATATACAATCTTGTCTATCATTGTTTTTTTGTACCAAATACTCAGTGGAAAGGCTTCTGAACTGTTAGACCTATCATGATGAAAAAATGTAACACAAATGCATTAAAAAGGTTCATAGCTGAATACTGAGCTAACTGCTATAAAGGGCCATTTAAGGCTAGTTACTATCATGAGGTCAGAGTCAAACCCTGTGCCTTATATATGTAAGTAGATACTTTAACCATTATGCCAAAATGACCAAATAAATCAGTATGTAATGGAACAGAGACATAAATAAATAGTGATGTAAATTTGAAAATGCATGGACTAATGAGACCATTTGTCACCTATAAAATATACTAAAAACATCTTGTGAATCTAAGCAAAACAAACAAGCACTTTGGTGTCAAAATGAAAAAGAAAACATAGCTCTGCATTCACTAAGCATTTTTTAAGAATACATCATTATATACGGTATACTGCTGTTATTGAATGTGTTTCTTGTGATACCTTAGTCTTCCAATATCCCTTAGCCATTACACACTGACTAAGAAATATGTGAAAAACTTTAATAAAATCTGATTAGCATCAATATACTATTAAAAAAAAATGTCTACGTCTTCCAGTTCTACTTGTTGAGAATATACCTGCATGCTATCAGACATGATGTTTTATTACCTGAACATATGCTTCCATAAAAATGAAATTGCCAAGAGAATAAGGCTTAGCAATTTCATTGCTTAAAAATTTATAAACAGCAGCTAGCATATATTTTGAATTGACCAGTATCTTACATATTGAATTTTCTTATCAAATAATATTAGAATAAAAGTTGTCAGAAAACAAGACATCATACCTCACAGATAAAATGAATATTAACTATTTTCAAATGCATGAGGCTGGACAGAATTTCAGAAATGTACTTGTGTCAATAGCCAGACAACAGAATTTAAATATTATAACTTTATAAAATTGACTGAAATAGATACACCCCGGGATTCATGAAGCTCGGCGCAAGGCCGGTGTAAGGCTTGCGCCGGCAGTGCAGTGTATAATCGGCATAGCAGCGCCATATGCATAGTAATGAGTGCGCGCCACAACCACAGACACGTGCAGAGGGCACGTGAGCGAGCCCAAGTAGGATGCTCCCGTAGGCGTGGCCAAGCCGGCAGGCGATGAGCAACCTAAAGTGCTGACTGTCACAGGCCGCCTGCAATAGTAACCGCACCAGCCAGGGTCCGTGGATAATGACACGTACGCAGAGTATGCAACATAGTACCCGTTCACACAAAACGGAGAACCAAACATTAACCCACGAAGTCCAAATTGTACCCGTCCAAGGAACAAAGGATACGCGTAATACCGTGTCCGTCACGCAATGCACTGTCAGTGGGCATACCCAGTGAAGGTGTACTGCAGCATGTCAGCGCGCCGCACCTACACACAAGTAGCCACATGGGCATGGTCACCAGCAGTAGTGAGAGTACACAGCCGGGTAGCCGTGTCGATATAACAACCAGAAGGAAACCAGATACCCTAAACACAGACAAACATGTGCATAGCAACATGTACTACACCCAGCAACGTGCCCGTCGCATACACATAGGACGGCGTATGCCGTAATATCCAGAAGCAGAACCCATGCATGCAAATGTAATACACAACAGCCCTGTCATAGCACGTTACCCGCACCCATGTACGACCGTGCACCCAACCCAGCTAGCAGCCTTGCGCAGCTGCACACCTACACACAATGGGTATACCTGAAATGTAGTAAGAAGTATTGCCCTAGGCAGTGCCACACGGGCAAATATGTACCCCACATGTTAACATCCCACCTCAGGTACAGATATCCAAATGGCTGCATGTGAATGTGTCGGCAGAATGTGCACATCCCGCATGTGGTATGGACCTGTCGAAACCCCATAGGCGTGCACACGCCACGGTGCCCATAACTGTATACATCTGGACAAGGCAGTATGTTCAGCCACCGTACTGATGATTAGCTATGCAGACATGTCAAACACACCACATATGGTGGAACATCTGCCCACCAAGCAGGACGCCCCAACAGGGTGCCACAGGCACAGAAGGTGAAGGTGGGACATCACACGTTGAGAATAGCGTGCACTATCACATAGCATGGGAATAGGCCAAGCTATCCACCATAATAGCCATGTGTACCAGATACAAACAGCCAGTAACACGCAGTAGTAATGCAGGAAGGCATACACGACTGTGGGAATAGCACAGGACATATGGCATGTGCCAAGTGTTGACGCATGACACAAATGTCCAGGATGGGGCTCCTTGCAAAGAGGAACATGTGCCAACCCCACCCCTCACAGATGTACCGGCAGTGGAAACACATCCCAAACACACACCAACACTACCGTCCATCCCACGATAGCAACGGAGGCTGGTCAAAGACCACCATGACGCGTGCACAAACAGGGACACGTGTAACCATTGCCCTAACAACCCCCTACAGGCCAAAGAATAATAGTATGGACATATACATGTAATGCTGTGAAGGATGTGTGGTAGTCCTCAGTATCACAGAGGTAGGTACACAGATACACTGTAATCAATCTTGACGTATGTGCACTGTACACAGCATACCTGCAGGTAATACATAGTTCAATCATGTGCCACAGAAATATACACATATGAATGAGGATAGGGGATAGACAAGTGTGAATGGGACAAACTATGAACATAGGTTCATAGGTCCATAGGTACATAGTAGGCTATCTGCCCAAGGGCAGCTATAACCCTAGCCCATAGTTATGTTGCCTTTGCCAACCCTCCAGTCCGGAGATAACAATGCCTATTATATTGCTGTACCTCTGTCAAGCAGTGACAATGATGTAATCCCTGGGGTATATCTGCAATCTCCCATCCATTGGTCAAGATCCCCCTCGAACAAGGCCAGTGAGGTGCTCTGCCTCACATGTACTGGGATGTTGTTCCACAGCATAGTGAGTGTCTGGGTGATGTATCTGTCCCTACAACACATTCTATTAATGACCGTGTCAAGGTTCATGCCACCTGCCCCTGTGGTTCTGAGGGATGTAGATCCATTAGTTGAAGCATAGTCATCAAATATGGGTCGACATGGCCTCGTATGTCAGGCAAAGGTCACCACTGAGCAAGTGGTATGTGACTGAATGGAGCAGGAGTCCTTTCAGTCGGGCAGCATAACACAAATTCCTGACACCCTGCATCCATTTGACGATGAACCTATGGGGCCTTCCCAGCTGCTGCAGGTGTCGGGTCAGATACAGTCTGAACAGGGCAATGTACTCAATCATAGGTCTAATGAGTGATGAGTACAAGGAGACGATGACCTCCCCTGATCTAGATGTGAATCCCTGCACGATCAGGTGGGCAATGTAGAAGGTCTACCTAACTACGTTAGCAACGTGTGTGTCGAACGAATGGTGACTGACAACCTGGGTCCCCAGATCCCTGGTAACTCCCTCTGTGCTCAGTGGATTGCCACCTATATGTCAGCTAGGGGTAACCTTGTTCTTCCCGAAGGGTATGACTATGCATTTCCCGGCATTTAGCTGTAGGCCATGTCCCTGGCACCAGATATCCATATCTGTGAGGCCCTTCTGAAGGATATCTGTGTCAGATGTCCGTCCCACTATGGCACCCAGTTCGCAGTCATCTGCAAACAATGTCAGCCATAACCCCCCTGTGTTTGCTTGTACTTTGGAAATGTAGATGCAGAAAAAGAGTGGACCCAGGACTGAGCCCCGTGGGACACCGCCTGTGACCGGCTGTGAGTCTGACATGGTGCCAGCAACTATGACCGTGTGGGTTGTGTCACCTAGCCAGTTTACAACCCATCCTGCGATGTACGGGTTCACATCCAAGCCGATGGGTTTATCAATGATACCCGAGGGGGGTATTGTGTTGAAGGCCTTTGCCAGGTCGAGGTAGGCTGTATGGACTGCCTGACCCTCATCAATGGCCTCGGTGACTGTTCCTAAAACGTCAACCAAGTTTTAAACGCATGATCTGCCTTTGACCAAGCCAAACTGGGTTGGATGCAAAGTATGCAAGTCCCCTATGTCGTCATCTATGAGTTCCATTATGATCCTTCTCCATGGCTTTGCAGATAAGGCTTCTCAAGCTAATGGGACGGTAATAACCAGGGTCAGTGGAGGCACTGCCCCTGTGAAGTGGGACTACAGTCGCTGTGCGCCACAACTTGGGTACGTTACCTGAGGTGAGGCTAAGATTAAACAGCTGTCCTAACTGTGGGTCTACTTCCTCAATGAGATTGCGGAGTACACAGCCGGGACACCATCTGGTCCCATGGATGCTGTGTTCACTGCATTGGAGAGAGCATGTCCCACCTGTGCGTTACAGAAGTTTCGGGGGCCACAATCCTCTGGTACAGACATCTCTCCATGTGGGGGGGGGGTGGAGATGTTTGCACCGAACCTGTCAGCCAGTATGTTGGCAATGTGTGTATGTTCAGTAAACTTCACATCATTGTGAACCCAGTCCGAGCATATCTGGGAGTGTCCTCCCAGGTGTCCAACATAGCTAAAGAAGGCCGTATGATTGTCTGTTTAGTCCTTGGTGATATATCTGTCGGACTTGCCCTGGATGATGTCATGAGAGCTTGTAGTTCTTCACATATAATGAGCAAGGGTGTCATACCTTACAAGGATTCTGCTCTGTCTTGTAGTAGCTACCTCCTTTCGTTATAGAGCTTGTGTATGGCTGGGGTACACCAGACTGGATGCTTGGCATTGGTACAAAGACTCACAGTTGTGTAAGGGATTGCCTGATCCATGCAGTCCTGTAGGAGCTGGTAGAAGGCATATGTAAGTGATTCAGTGGCTTGAGTAATGTTTACCACTGGCTCAGGGGCCTTAAAGGAGACCACACTAGTGTTTAGAAATGTGAAGGCGGCTTTTGAGAAAGCCATATGTATGGTAACCGGCAACACCCACAGTATTGTATGTCAATAGCAGAAGCTATTGTCCAAATAACATATTATTATCTTTATTATTAAATTATTTATTATTATTTATTTAGTTATTTGTTTCAGCTAATTACACTTGAAAATACCCGGTAAGACCGGGCGAAAGTGCTCGTGATCTACTTGTTATGGTGGTGTCATTTTGACAATAAAGTGGCGAATCTTTCCTATTGGGACTTCTGAGGATTATTTAAAGCAGTTGCTAAACTGCATCTTTGGATGTACACCATTTGGTTTCAGTTTTGAAAAACCTGGTTTTCGTAGCACTACATAATATGGGTAGTCAAACAGACATCCACGATTGGGGAACATACAGCAGCAGTCGAAACCACTGGCCAGATGGACACAGTCCAACAAGTTTTACACTTTACATATGCACATTGGTGTCCATTGTAGGACCCAAAAATTGATCCGTACGCAATATCAACCAGCTGCTACCGTTCCACCCAGAAGAAGTGACAGCCGTGACTACGGCACAGCTAGACATATGCACCACCAGCGTGTTTAAGGTTGATGACAAGTGTCTATGAAATGCAGGACATATGAACAGAAAGCCCCAGATTGTCGAGTCCATAGAAGTGCATCCACATCCCAGTCCCGCTCACATGAAGGATGTGTAATGGGTACCATTGAGGGTTGCAGCCATGGGACCCTGGGTATGCAGAAATGGGGCTCGGTGTTGTTTGGCAGATAATCCGTTGTCCCGCCCCGTTGGAGGGATGTGGGTATAGCACATGCCTTACTCCCCACTAATAATGCAAAGCGTCCACCGGATAATGCTAAATGCAGGTGTGAAATGTGTACAGCCCTATACCAGTGTCCAGTAGGCAATTCCCATGGATGGACAAGCGTACGACCAAGATGGCACCCATAACTGCAAACCTGGTGGAATTACACAGCTGCAGTAAGGCATAACACAGGGAATACAGATAGGGACTACAGTAGACACTCTCCATACAAAGTCAGACCGCCGTGCGAATATCGGCGTACACAGCACTCAATCTGCCAGCAACAAAATGGGGATCACTCGCTTCCATACTGCGGAAGAAATGGGCGACCTGTGGAACACATACTAATGGCACACCAACAACGTCAACTAGGAAGGTCATAGGATGGTTAAACTATGGCGTTCCCACTTATGAAGAACATCCTTCAATGAATTAGTAGGATCCACATGTTTTGGTGGTGTTATTTTGACAATACAGTGGCGGATATTTCCTATTGTGACTTCTGAGGATTATTTAAAGCAGTTGCTAACCTGCATCATTGGATTTACACCATTTGGTTTCATTTTACAAACACCTGGTTTTTGTAGCACTACATAATATGGGTAGTCAAACAGAAATCCGCGATTGGGGAACATACAGCAGCAGTCAAAACCACTGGCCAGATGGACACAGTCCAACAAGTTCTACACTTTACATATGCACATTGGTGTGCATTGTAGGACCCAAAAATTGATCCGTATGGAATACCATCCAGCTGTTTTCATTCTACCAGAAGAAGCGACAGCCGTGAGTACGGCACAGCTAGACATATGCACCACCAGCGTGTTTAAGGTTGATGACAAGTGTCCATGAAATGCAGGACATATGAACAGAAATCCCCAGATTGTCGAGTCCATAGAAGTGCGTCCACATCCCAGTCCCGCACACATGAAGGATGTGTAATGGGTACCGTCGAGGGTTGCAGCCATGGGATCCTGGGTATGCAGAAATGGGGCTCGGTGTTGTTTGGCAGATAATCCGTTGTTCCGCCCCGTGGGAGGGATGTGGGTGTAGCACATGCCTTACTCCCCACTAATAATGCAAAGCATCCACCGGATAATGCTAAATGCAGGTGTGAAATGTGTACAGCCCTATACCAGTGTCCAGTAGGCAATTCCCATTGATGGACAAGCGTACGACCAAGATGGCACCCATAACTGCAAACCCGGTGGAATTACACAGCTGCAGTAAGGCATAACACAGGAAATACAGATAGGGACTACAGTAGACACTCCCCATACAAAGTCAGACCACTGTGCGAATACCGGCGTACACAGCACTCAATCTGCCAGCAACAAAATGGGGATTACTCGCTTCCATACTGCGGAACAAATGGGCGACCTGTGGAACACATACTAATGGCACACCAACAACGTCAACTAGGAAGGTCATAGTATGGTTAAACTATGGCGTTCCCACTTATAAAGAACATGCTTCAATGAATTAATAGGATCTACATGTTTTGGTGGTGTTATGTTGACAATACAGTGGTGGATATTTCCTATTGGGACTTCTGAGGATTATTTAAAGCAGTTGCTAACCTGCATCTTTGGATGTACACCATTTGGTTTCAGTTCTGAAAAACCTGGTTTTCGTAGCACTACATAATATGGGTAGTCAAACAGACATCCGCGATTGGGGAACATACAGCAGCAGTCAAAACCACTGGCCAGATGGACACAGTCCAACAACATCTACACTTTACATATGCACATTGGTGTCCATTGTAGGACCATAAAAAATTGATCCATACGCAATATCTACCAGCTGCGATCGATAGACCCAGAAGAACTGACAGCCGTGACTACGGCACAGCTAGACATATGCACCACCAGTGTGTTTAAGGTTGATGACAAGTGTCCATGAAATGCAGGACATATGAACAGAAAGCCCCAGATTGTCGAGTCCATAGAGGTGCGGCCACATCCCGGTCCCGCACACCTGAAGGATGTGTAATGGGTACGGTCGAGGGTTGCAGCCATGGGATCCTGGGTATGCAGAAATGGGGCTCGGTGTTGTTTGGCAGATAATCCATTGTCCCACCCCATGGGAGGGATTTGGGTATAGCACATGCCTTACTCCCCACTAATAATGCAAAGCATCCCCCGGATAATGCTAAATGCAGGTGTGAAATGTGTACAGCCCTATACCAGTGTCCAGTAGGCAATTCCCATGGATGGACAAGCGTACGACCAAGATGGCACCCATAACTGCAAACCTGGTGGAATTACACAGCTGCAGTAAGGCATAACAGGAAATACAGATAGGGACTACAGTAGACACACCCCATACAAAGTCAGACCGCCGTGCGAATACTGGCGTACACAGCACTCAGTCTGCCAGCACCAAAAGGGGGATCACTCGCTGCCATACTGCGGAACAAATGGGCGACCTATGGAACACATACTAATGGCACACCAACAACGTCAACTAGGAAGGTCATAGGATGGTTAAACTATGGCATACCCACATATAAAGAACATCTTTCAATGAATTAATAGGATCTACATGTTTTGGTGGTGTTATTTTGGCAATACAGTGGCGGATATTTCCTATTGGGACTTCTGAGGATTAGTTAAAGCAGTTGCTAACCTGCATTATTGGATTTACACCATTTGGATTCATTTTAGAAAAACCTGGGTTTTGTAGCACTACATAATATGGGTAATCAAACAGACGATTGGGGAACATACAGCAGCAGTCAAAACCATTGGCCAGATGGACACAGTCCAACAACTTCTACACTTTACATATGCACATTGGTGTCCATTGTAGGACCCCAAAAATTGATCCGTACGCAATATCTACCAGCTGCGATCGAGCGACACTGAAGGAGTAACACACGTGACTACTGCACAGCTAGACATATGCACCACCAGCGTGTTTAACGTTGATGACAAGTGTCCGTGAAAGGCAGGACATATGAACAGAAATCCCCAGATTGTCGAGCCCATAGAAGTGCGTCCACATCCCAGTCCCGCACACATGAAGGATGATTAATGGGTACCGTTGAGGGTTGCAGCCATGGTATCCTGGGTATGCAGAAATGGGGCTCAGTGTTGTTTGGCAGATAATCCGTTGTTCCGCCCCGTGGGAGGGATGTGGGTATAGCACATGCCTTACTCCCCACTAATAATGCAAAGCATCCACCGGATAATGCTAAATGTAGGTGTGAAATGTGTACAGCCCTATACCAGTGTCCAGTAGGCAATTCCCATGGGTGGACAAGCGTACGACCAAGATGGCACCCGTAACTGCAAACCCGGTGGAATTACACAGCTGCAGTAAGGCATAACACAGGAAATACAGATAGGGACTACAGTAGACACTCCCCATACAAAGTCAGACCGCCGTGCGAATACAGGCGTACACAGCACTCAATCTGCCAGCAACAAAATGGGGATCACTCGCTTCCATACTGCGGAACAAATGGGCGGCCTGTGGAACACATACCAATGGCACACTAACAACTTCAGCTAGGAAGGTCATAGGATGGTTAAACTACGGCGTTCCCACTTATAAAGAACATCCTTCAGTGAATTAATAGGATTAATGTCAATTCACCATGGAATACACCTAATCAACATCAAAGAACCGCTGGCACCTTATGGCACACAATCCAAAACACACATAGGTAGATGAAACAGTCAACATCGAAACTGTCCAGGACAGTGCCCAAATGGTATACAAAGGTTCCTTCATAGACAAGTAACCCCTTTCACCCGTAGGCTACGTCAGACTTACACATAACATAGAAGCATCCAGGCTTTAAATATCCCTCCTTACACTTTCATTGGTCAATTTCTCAGCAAACAATGAACAATTAACCACAGCATATAAAGCACAGACGCAATGTTAACTACACACACATATATTAACATCTCCAAAAACATCCTATTAAAACATGTATTATACGATATTGTACTATGCCTAATACTCATCAATCAAAGATCCAAAGATATATATAGAAGATATGTATATCATATCAATGTAATACAGTGGTAAACAACTGAAAGAGTGGACTAATGTGTGTTAACTGTATATCTGTACCTAAACTACATTCCTGTTACTTGGATTTAAGCCACCTGCTCCTCAAAAGAGGCTTAATCAGTGTTTCATCAGTCAGCCCTGGTGTGTGGTCAACCCTCCACCTAATAATCCATCTCAATCCGCATTCCAAAGCATAGTTGATGAGGTCCCCCCTCTGGTATTATAACCTAGCCTTTGTAAAACACTGAATGTAAACGTATGCCTTGTGATGTGCTCATAGCCGGCCGTAGGCATACGCCAATCCTGCGGCTGCCTAGGGCGCCGCACTAGTAGGGCCACCTGTCTAGTAGGTATGTCATGTAGGTACACCAGGATGGGGGCACCATGTGTTGTGGTGGTGGCTGCCATGGAGCCCTATAGCCTAGGGCAGCGGTCGATCTAAGGCCGCTGCCGTAGGAGGGGTAGTACAGTCTGCAGGTATGTGCTGAAGTGCACATGAAACAGCGGTCTACAAGGATTACCCATAGTGGCGACACCTGCACAGATGGCTATAGCGGGACACACACACGACCATGCATACAGCACAGTTAGACATACACACACCATAAACAGGCAATCATACACAAGGTTTATGGCGTGTACGGGTACAGTGTCAGTACAGCAAGGATAGCTGACTGCCACGATATCCAGCAGATTTCTCTAGGGCGTTCTGGAATAGGGACGTTGCATGGACAATGAGTGGATATGCATCGTACCACAGTTCTATGTGTCAGCCGTGCAAATATGTGATACATGGGACAGACAGCTGTCCATGCAAGAGCAGCGCTATGGGCACAACATAGGTATGTACATATACAATGAGAGAGATACAGACGGACACATGTGGCAAGGCCATGAGTGTAATGTACACAGCACCACCCCACCACACCACAGCAGGGTGCATGTGGATAACACGCTACAGAGGTCGCCAACCACAGCAGGCACACAGGCAGTCCACGAGCTGCGTCTCACCATCCACAAACACAGGGATGGCGGCAGGATATAAGTGTTCTGCGGAAACTCTAAAGCCATACCCTATGAACCCATGCGGCTGGGAGCATAGACACACACACACACATCTGGTAGGCATGGTGATTGACCACACCCCCACATACCCAACCGCACAACAGTATGACACAGGTATGGAACGAGCTACGTGGACCACTGAACACAGCACCGTCAGAGGCACACGTCCAGGTGGGTGACAGCATCCGTAAAGGAATAGCCGCCGATAGCCAAGGTATGTGTTGCTAAGTGTCTAAAATAACTACACTCTACTAGGGCAGCTGTGAACACACACACCCCACACACACACGGGGTAGGGCCGGGAGTCGAACCTACGCCTACCTACATGTACTCACTACAGCATGATGCATTTACAGAACGCGCTACCGAGATTACTGAGCACAGCGCTGTCAGAGGCATACTTCTAGGCGGGTGACATCATCCATAAGGGAATAGCTGACAATAGCCAAGGTATGTGTTGCGAAGCGTCTAAAAGCATGTTCATCTGCAGAGGCAGCTGGAAACACACACACACACGGTGAAGGGCCGGGAGTTGAACCTACGCCTACCTACATGTACTCACTACAGCATGATGCATTTACAGAACGCACTACCGAGATTACTGAGCACAGCGCTGTCAGAGGCATACTTCTAGGCGGGGTGACATCATCCGTAAGGGAATAGCTGACAATAGACGAGGTATGTGTTGCGAAGCATCTAAAAGCATGTTCATCTGCAGAGGCAGCTGGAAACACACACACACACGGGGAAGGGCCGGGAGTCGAACCTACGCCTACCTACATGAACTCACTACAGCATGATGCATTTACAGAACGCGCTACCGAGATTACTGAGCACAGTGCTGTCAGAGGCATACTTCTAGGCGGGTGACATCATCTGTAAGGGAATAGCTGACAATAGCCAAGGTATGTGTTGCGAAGCGTCTAAAAACATGTTCATCTGCAGAGGCAGCTGGAAACACACACACACACACCTCACACACACACAGGGAAGGGCCGGGAGTCGAACCTACGCCTACCTACATGTACTCACTATAGCATGATGCATTTACAGAACGTGCTACCGAGATTACTGAGCACAGCGCTGTCAGAGGCATACTTCTAGGTGGGTGACATCATCCGTAAGGGAATAGCTGACAATAGCCAAGGTATGTGTTGCGAAGCGTCTAAAAGCATGTTCATCTGCGGAGGAAGCTGGAAACACACACGGGGAAGGGCCGGGAGTTGAACCTACGCCTACCTACATGTACTCACTACAGCATGATGCATTTACAGAACGCGCTACCGAGATTACTGAGCACAGCGTTGTCAAAGGCATACTTCTAGGCGGGTGACATCATCTGTAAGGGAATAGCTGACATTAGCCAAGGTATGTGTTGCGAAGCGTCTAAAAGCATGTTCATCTGCGGAGGAAGCTGGAAACACACACACCTCACACACACACGGGGAAGGGCCGGGAGTCAAACCTACGCCTACCTACATGTACTCACTACAGCATGATGCATTTACAGAACGCGCTACCGAGATTACTGAGCACAGCGCTGTCAGAGGCATACTTCTAGGCGGGTGACATCATCCGTAAGGGAATAGCTGACAATAGCCAAGGTATGTGTTGTGAAGCGTCTAAAAGCATGTTCATCTGCAGAGGCAGCTGGAAACACACACACACACACACACAGGGAAGGGCCGGGAGTCGAACCTACGCCTACCTACATGAACACACTACAGCATGATGCATTTACAGAACGTGCTACCGAGATTACTGAGCACAGCACTGTCAGGAGGCATACCCCTAGGTGGGTGATATCATCTGCAGAGGCAAGGCAGCTGATAGTGAATGAAGAAAGAGTGCGCAGTCACACAGCATGTTACCATCCCAAGGTGGGCGTACAGTAACACGGTAGTGATGCAGTTGGGAATACCAACTAACTACGGAGCAGTACATCACGACATGGATACGGGATGCACCACATACAGTATACCCTATGGGAGGGCATCCGGCGTGCACGATGTAGGCAGCCATTGTGGCATAACAACCACATATGACTCACCTGGATGGTCACCATGACTATGCAGGATGTCATTGGCCATGGCTACATGCCTAGTAGCAGACATCGGTGCCGACTGTAGTGTGTACCCCCGAATGGTGTACTGGCCATGCCCTCACACCTAGCGGTTGCGAAGGGGAGACAGACATGCTCACGGGGTATCAACGCAGACGGGCGCGGTGTGCACTGTACTGTGTGTCCATCTACACAGCTGCTTACTGGGCATGCTCAGACACTTAGAATCTGCACAGTGCAGACATGCATACACATGGGGCAACATCATGGGACGCAGAATGTGGACCGTCGTGTGTGTCCACCCACACAACAGCAACCCGGCCATGCCACAGATGTGGCGGTTGCGAAGGGGAAACAGGCATGCACACGGGGTATCAATGCAGACGGGCGCGGTGTGCACTGTACTGTGTGTCCATCATCACAGCTGCTTACTGGGCATGCTCAGACACTTAGAATCTGCACAGTGCAGACATGCATACACATGGGGCGACATCATGGGACGCAGAATGTGGACCGTCGTGTGTGTCCACCCACACAACAGCAACCCGGCCATGCCACAGACGTGGCGGTTGCGAAGGGGAAACAGGCATGCACACGGGGTATCAACGCAGATGGGCGCGGTGTGCACTGTACTGTGTGTCCATCATCACAGCTGCTTACTGGGCATGCTCAGACACTTAGAATCTGCACAGTGCAGACATGCATACACATGGGGTGACATCATGGGACGCAGAATGTGGACCGTCGTGTATGTCCACCCACACAACAGCAACCCGGCCATGCTCACACACGTAGTATGTGCTACGCGCCATCCGGCATGCAGACGGAGTGCTCACACCACAAGTCACGGCCAGGTAAACCCGTACACATGCACAGGGTGGACACACATGCAGTCACACGTACACACACAGATGACAGCACAGGCGTCACGGGTGCAGGCTGAACATGTACACACTGCAGTGAACACTGTAGCTGCCATGCCAGCACCATGTCATTGGTGCAGCAGTATGCCTCACGGTCCAGCAACAGCATGTGACATATGTCCACAAGACTATGTGGCGGTGTACGTCCGTCGTGCAGAGTACACATGTACTATCAATGATCCCACAGGTGTGATGTAGTCCACCCATACCGGTATACACGGACAGGCGTGCTCCACACATACTACAGACCTGACACAGATATGACACATGACTGCAGCTGTACCACAGTGAAACAATGTCCGGATATGTCACATATGTGATTTCCTGGCTGTGTGCATGGACTGCACGCAGGACACATATGAAGCCTGTGATGTACCACATGCATAACACAGGCGTGTCGCGTAATACACACGAAGGGAAGGTGGACACATGTCTGTGGTATGCACCCCCTACAGGGTGTAGCGGTGTTCACTGGGACACATACCCATGTACAGTTTGCCTGTGACGGCTGTGATACCATAGCACAGTCCATGTTCCATGTATGTCGACACATATGTCACAACGTAGCAATGCATACACACATGGCAACAGGGGATACATGTGACACGTGTACTGTGCACGGTGCAGCCGTGCATGAGCGGTGTCCGGTGTCCGTAACACAGTTGCAACCCCCTACCACATGCATACCCATCATGGGGGCCATCATATGGTGGCATAGTAACAGCACGCATGGCAGTCTGTGTGTACACCACGTGTTTAAACACCTGTCCACATGCATGCGTGCAGGTGCTGGTCACAGGTGTGTCACACACCATCCTACCCTGCCATGTGCATACAGTCTGCTATGTCGCCTTTACATGACAGCGCTGCCATAATGCATACCCATCGGCCATGCGTCATCGACCATATGTCACATGGCCACTGTAACCCCTACCACCTCCCAAGTGCAAATATTGGCACAGCTGCCAGATACAGTGGTAGTACGCAGGATGCACTACATACAGCTGCACGCCTGCACATATCCCATATAGCGGGTGTGGCATTCCTAGCACCAACATGTGTGCAGGAATGTGTGCCCATGTATGCCACAGATCGGGGGGACTATGTGCCACGTGCCACACATCACTGTACACCATGGTAGAGATCTGTACCTACCTCAGTGTGGGGTGCATGGATGTGGATGATGCAGTACATGCAACACGTCATCCCTCCGTGTAGACATGTGTGGTCACCACCATGTCAGTGTGTCAACATGTGTGTATGTCTGCTGCCTGTTGTGAGGGTGTATGCAGATATAGTGTTGTGACTGGACACTGACCACACAGGGTGACCATCCCGTACTGGTGCTGCATTGTTAACCCCTGCTAACTCTAACTTTCTCCCCCCTCCTTAATATTTTTTCTCTCTCTTCAGCTGTTCAAACCTATTATATACACTTTTTTCTTTCAACTCCCACCTTACCTTATTGGACCAAAGGAGCAACTATACTCACCTATCCAGCCTGACTGGGTAATTCTTCACCTGGGTAACCAAACACCACTGGACTAAAAGCCTCAGGATATATATTGTATGTCTCATACTATTTCTGTCCTATGTTATTTTGCATATTTTAATCTTACACACCCTTAAGGTATACTAGATTAACTGTCAGTTTTTGCCAGCAGCCATATCCCCCTCCCCTCTAGTTTCTTCCACTGAAGTACTCCATTGTCTCCACCTGCACCTCTGCAGCCCCCTACCTACTTTGCTTTTCTTAATAATCCTTCCTTCTCAATACCATTTTTCTATTGTCCTTTTCTCTTCTCCTTACTGCTGAGATCTCTCTATAGATTTAATACCAGCTCTGGCCACTAGATGGCAGTCTCTACTCTCCGCTGATTCTTTTCACCCTTTCTCTTCTTACCTCTTACCTTAACCCTTTTTAAGATTGTTGCACTCTTCTCCTTTGACTTCTCTCTTTTTCTCCCTTGATCTCTCTTCTTATTGTTTTACTTTACCCTGTTACCTTCCCTAGTTTTCCCTCTACAATTCTACCTTCTTTTCCTCCTGTATTTCCCACTCCATGCTTCACCTTTGACTTAGCCCTTTTACCTATCTTCTTTTAGAAGTACCTGGTCTTCTCACTAACCTTTCCTTTTTTTATACCTTTCTGACCTCACTTACCTCCATTTCTGATTGTTTCCCCTCCTTCTCTCTTCTTCGGCTGTTTCTTCTGCTCCGTTAGCCTCACTCCGGCCCCTCCCTACCCCCAATTTCCACCCACCCCCAGGGGTCCTACATTTAACTTGCCTCTAGACACACCTCTTACTTCTTACACCCAATCATACTCAGCCTCACAAATTGTGTACCACCCTACACTTAGCCACACCTACTTACCTACTATAACCTGCCCCACCTCTCTCTCACTAACACACCTAAAATATCACAACCCCTACCACCTGCCCTACACTCCCACAGTACTTCAACCTACAACACACCAACAAACCACATTCAAACTTACAACTATTTTTATCATGACTACAGCTATCCTCCAGTCACAACTGAAATTACCTATCTCCTTATTACTATTATTCCTCCTCATTACTACCTACTTCCTAACCTCCTATGAACACTCCATAACTGTTTCCCTCTCACTTCCCTCAAAACATACCAGTACAACTGCAACATCCCCACCTCCATCCTTCTTACACACATCCACACAATCCATCTACCTACTTGCCAAATACCATAGGCTATTACACTGCAAACTACTGAAAACAAAAACAAAGAAAATATTCGACACCCTCCTAAAACATAAACTTGAAAACTATTTTACACTACTCCATCTACAACTAGATGGTGACATACACCCCAACCCAGGCCCTCAAGCTACTACTACCAAAACTCACAAAAATCATATCAAACCCTTCTCTCTTTCATCCACTACACCCTCTAACTTATTATCCTTGGCCCATCTCAATATACGTAGCATCTGTAACAAAATTAGTCAACTCCATGCCCTATTAGATGTACACAAATTTGATATTCTATGCTTATCAGAAACTTGGCTAAAACCTTCAATTAATGACATTGAAATTACCCCACCTGGATATAACATTGTTAGACTTGACCGCACCTCCAGGAAGGGAGGTGGAGTAGCTATTCTATATAAAACAAACCTGAAGCTTACTCTTCTTGACCTTACCCTTACCCAAACAAATAATGCTGAAATAATCTGCTCCAAAATTCAAATTAACACTACTAAAGCAATAAACATCATCTGTGCATACCTCCCCCCTGGAAATAACATCCCCACTTTAGAACAACTTCTTGAACAACTCTCTAATAACCTCCCTCAAGAAACACTATTCCTTGGGGACTTTAACATTGATTGGAAATCTTGTAACAATGCTAACCCTACTTCCCATATAAACCTTTATGGTTTCAAACAACTAATTGATAGTCCCACTAGAATAAATAATAAGAGCAATAAAGAAACCACCTTAGACTGGATTCTTACAAACTCCCCCCTACAAACCTACCAAACTGGCATCCTTCCTGATGACCTTAGCGATCACTTCCTTACCTATGTCATTAGAGCTAAAACTAATCTAAACTTACCCACCTCTCATAGAACACTATATTCAAAAAAACAATTTAATCCTGAACAGTTACAAACAGAACTTTCACAATACAACTGGACCCCTCTAAAACACCTCTCACTTAACAATGCCGTTGAACATTTCAAATCAGCATTCCTTGCAATCTTAAATCAACATGCCCCAAGTCGTACCATTAGAACAAAGACCAAAACAGCACCCTGGCTAACCTCAAATACTAAACAAAAAATTATACTGAGAAATGAATCTTGGAAAAAATGGCGTTCCTCTAGAAACCCAACAGATCATCAAACCTTTAGAGAGCTCAGAAACAATACCAAAAAAGCCATCCTCTCCGATAAAAAGAATTATTACTTTGAACTTCAGCAATCCACCAAAAAAGAACCAAAAAAGTTCTGGTCTACTATCAATAATCTACTTACCCCAGGCAAAGTAGTTACACCCAACCCACAGAATTTAGACCCTGATAATCCCTCTCTAATAGCCAATAACTTCAATACCTTCTTTACTACTTCCATACAAAGTCTAGCTAGCCACTTATCTCCTGATGCTTCCCAACTGCTCTTAAGTAACATCAATAATTCCCTTCTTCCCCTTCAACTTCAACCCATACCCACCTCCTACATACAATCTCTTTTACAAAAAACTTAAACCCACTACCCCCTCAGCAGACAAACTTCCTGCTGAATTCCTTCAAATAGCAGCTAAATCTATTGCCTACCCTGTTTCTGTCCTAATAAACAGATCCATAAAAGAAAGTACTTTTCCATCAATCTGGAAGATATCACACATCATACCCTTACACAAAGGAGGTAAATCCACTGACCTCTCTAACTTTCGCCCTATAGCGCTATTATCTCCACTAGCTAAAATCATGGAAAAATGTATACACAAACAACTACTTAATCATCTCCTTCATAACAACCTAATAGCTAACCCTCAACATGGATTTAGACCTTCACATAGTACTACTACTGCACTACTTTCTTTTACCAACACCATCAACTGTAACCGTAACAACAACAAACTAACCTCTTCTCTTTTCCTAGACCCGTCAAAAGCCTTCGACATGGTCAACCATACACTTCTTCTACACATATTAAAATCCCTTCCCTTAGATTTCTCTTCCTTAACCTGGTTCTCATCCTATCTTGAAAACCGACAACAAGCAGTACTATGGAAAAATTCTCTATCTGCTCTACTACCCATCTCTTTAGGAGTACCTCAAGGATCTATACTAGGCCCACTCTTATTCTCTATCTTTATTAATGATCTCCAATCATCTATCCAAAACACTACCTGTATACAATATGCAGATGATTCCCCATTATTTGCACAGCTTCCACTCAATCTGAACTCCAGTCACTGACACAATCTACCTTTTCTACCATCAAACAGTAGTTCTCAAAAAGATGTCTTCTCCTCAACCCCAAGAAAACAAAACTTTTACTATTCTCACCTGCCCACAAATCCTCTCAACTAAACTTTACTATTACTGCAAGTGATAATTCCCTCATCTCCCCCGACTCTACTACCAAACTGCTTGGTGTTACTATTCATAATAATCTTAGCTACGATTATCACATCAATAACACTATAAAAGCAGTTAATAAAAAGATTGGTTCTCTGTACAGAATTAAACCCTTCCTTACACCAGAAGCTCGGACCACCTTAGCACAATCACATCTTATCTCTACCCTACTGTATGCTTCCTCTATTTACACTAACCTATCTAAAAGCAACCTTAGGAAACTGACTACATCCTACCACAATATAGCTCGTTTTGCCACAGCATCCCAGTATAGAACACACCACTGTATAAACTTAAAACACTTACACTGGTTGGAACTTCCTAATAAACTTATCTACCAACAACTACTAATAACACATAACATTCTATATCAACCATCAAAGACACCTGCTCTTAGTAACCTCTTGACCCCCTATAATAACTTGAAACAGCTGCGCTCCGCCAAAAAGCTACAAGTGAACACAACTAGAATTACAAATTCTGCAGGTAACTGCCTTTTCTCTAACTCAGTAGGCAAAATATGGAATAACCTCCCCTCACACATTACCTCTCTCGGCTCCTTTCATCTTTTTAAAAAACAAATTCTTTTACATCTGAACAACTTCTGGCTCTGCTCTTGTACCAATCCAGACTAATCTACTTTCTTCATTCTATGATCATAATTCCTTATTTCAAAACTGCAATCTTTCTCTGTGATCACAAATGACTTAATGACTGTACTGTTACTACTGTTCTCAAAAAAAAAAAAAAAAAATGTACAAACATTGTCTTTTATAAGTATGTATATACATTTTAAAATATGTAATTACCCCATTCTCACATAATTGTACTATAAAGAATTAATGCCTTTCTCAATACGTAGATAGCACTATGTGTTTTTTATTACTTGATTTAGACTAATATGTATGCATTGTTGCTCACTGTCTGTGTCTCTGGCTTTTATTGTAATTGTTTAATTTCTACAACGTTGTTTTAATCTGTGGAGCTTTTCTCCCCGGGCCTCCACTGAAAATGGAAATTATCCAGCTGCACTAGCCCGGTCAACAAATGTAAAATAAAAAATAAATAAAATAAAATAAATTGTACAGCCCTGTCAATGCCATACCTGTGAGCCTTACTGGCCACCTGTGCAAGACCACCCCCTGTGACATGGCGCGTGGGTGCATTGTCTTGTGAAGGTGCTGACCACACAGACAGGTGTCCCCATCTGCACACAATGGTGTGTGTGCCATAGAGGTGTACGCACCGCGATTGCGGACATATTCCTGTACCGGTACAGCATCCGACTGCTGCACACTGTGCACCACAGCTGACAGGTGACACCTGCGGTCAGTAGCCAGCACACTGTGTACGACACCTGCAGAATGTCACCATACCTGTACTGTGTCATGCCATGTATGTGATGTCTCTGTCGACCATAGCCTGTGGCACCGACCACAGGCATCAGGTGCAGTATATGTGTGGACATGTGCGTCATGTACCGTGTAAGCAACGTTACACTGTATCTGGCTCCGTGCTCCGCAGGTTTATGTGTATAACCTCTCTTCTTGCAATCCCGACTGTCTGTTCTCTATATCACAAAAGCTCTGCACCTGCTCCCATAGTATTCCTACATAGGTAAAGTACATGTATACTAAATGGAGTACTACACTGGCCTAGAATCCCCTTGTGTACCCACTTCCCTATAGGTGCCTTCTGACCCAGTTACACAGCAAATGCATTCCCGTTCTCTGGCATGTCGAAGGGTCAATTGCTTGCGACCTCTCCTGTTCAGATGGTGAATCTGGGCGTCCTTGGCACTGTTACAGGTGCCTCATGGACACGGACAAGCCACACCTCCCCCAATGAACATAATACATGTGACAGATGCAACTATATAGCCAGACAGGGGGCTGTGCTCTCTCAAACCATGACCGGCAAGACCAAACGGGAGGGGAAGGACACCATGCACACCACAAACCCAGTGTCACATGTGACTATCGCAAATGCTAATCAAACACATGAACACACTAAGACATACCTGGAGGCACTGTTAAAATATGTCACGAACCTAACGAGCCCTCTGAAGCAGACACACAATCAACTGCCTCCACAAGACATAGGACATGCAACACATAGTTCTCAACATCAGTGTGCTAAACAGTCAGAGCCACAAAGGCAACACACACAATGCCAGACACACTTGTAATGGGTGACGCCACTGTCAGACACACTGACGTCCCACCCACCAGACTGAACAAGGGAATGATCACAGTAGGCTGCCTGTCAGGCGCTGGAATCCGCCACATAACACACGCACTCAGGTCACTCCGCAGCATGTACAGGTATGACGCGGTCATTGCCCATGCTGGTGTCAACGACTGGAGACATACCACCCTGGGATACATTAAAGGAGACATAGAGGGCCACCCAGATTGTGTAGCCCAGGCCAGCATGTCCCTGACCCTGGGCAGTATCCCACCCTCATCAAGTATGATGCCACTATACTGGCTCCAAGTGGTCACCCTTGATAATGTGCCTGGTTACCGGTGTCAGTCTGAGGGGATCCAGATTCCTCATACCTGGGATGACATGCTTGGCATGCCACGCCCCTTTGCAAGGTATGGCTCGCACCTGTCGCCCCTGGTCTTCAAGGGTTTGGCTAAGGCACCTGCCACCCCCACAGTGCCCACTGCAGGCAAGGCTGGAATGATAAACCTACCACCCTACACTACAAACCTGGAGAACAGACAGGGTAATACTGCTCAGTGCCAGTGGTCTACACCCAAGCTGCACATCCTCAAATGCCCTCCTCAGTATGGAGGACATCGATGTCAGTGCTGTGACTGAAACATTACTCAGGGCTGCTGAGAGCACCCCAGCACTATCAGGTCATACCCCATATCACGCGTTCAGGACCATAACCCGGACCTAACACAGAAGGAGGGGGAGTCTCCATTTCCATGAAGGATACACACACCTCCAGGTTGGCAGAAATGCACGTAGCAGCGGGGAATATCCAGGTGCAATTAACCATGGGTAGAACTGCCCTACAGTTTGTTGCATGCTACTGACCACCCTCCCAAACCCAGGATACCTGCACAGCCTTCCTGAAGACACTGGTGAGTATGAATGCTCTCACAACACCGTCATATTGGGTGACATCAACCACCCATACATAGACCGGGAACATTACCCAGGACACAACACCCTACACCAATGCTGTGGAACAACCATGCACCATACCCACAAAGGGGGGACTATACTAGTTCTGATCATCACACATGGGGACGACATGCTCCACACAGGATGTACATCCCTCAATGGTGAGGTCAGACCATATAGTGAACTCACTGGAGATCCGCATCCTGCACCCAACACCGGCATGGGAGACCACAGTGAAGACCTCTCCACAGCGAACCACACATGTCATACGACTGGTGTGGTACCCTACAAGGCCTCCATGCCAGTGGTAAACACAGGCCACACTGATGAAACCCTTACAAATGCCTTCTATGAGCACCCCCAGGAATGTCTGCACCAAGCGATCCTGATAACATCAGGACCTTGTCCACCAAAGGCAGGCACATGGTCTGGTGGACCCTAGCCATTGACAAACCGTACAACAAGAGTTGAAAGCTAATACATGACAGAGCAATATCAGTACCAGGGAAGGCATCACTGATTAATACCGGCGTTAACATACGATCACTCATACAATCATCCAAGGCCGCCTGTGGGACTGGTACTGCAAAGGACACATATGACAACCATAAGGCCTTCCTTAGCTATGGTAGGAACATGGGTGGAAGCACACAGTTATGCCCGGAATTACTCCAGAATGGTACAATGATCATTGAACCCACAGACATTGCCAACAAACCAGCAGACATGTTCCATGCATACATCTACCCTCCCCCCCCAAGAGGGGACGTATCCATACCACCAGAGTCTAGCCTCCCAAACATCCCGTATGCCCAGGAGAGAGCTGATATCTGTTAAGCAGTGAATACAGCATCAATGGGACCAGATGGTGTCCCCGGCTGTGTGCTACACAACCTCATTGAGGCCCTCACCCCGCACATAAGGCTGCTGTTTCATCTTAGCCTTACTACGGGCTACGTCCCTGATGGATGGCATGCGGCAACTGTGGTCCCACTACACCAGGGTAGTGCTCTTATGGACTCTATACATCCCTGCCCTATCAGCTTGACAAGCCTTGTCTGCAAAGCTGTGGGGAGGTCCATACTGGAGCCCATAAATAAAGACATTGGTGTACAGCAAATACCGGAACATACCCACATTGGCTTAGTCAAGGGCAGATCCTGCCTCCCAAACCTGGTCAACCTGTTTGGAGGAGTCACTAAGACCATTGATGGGGGTACGTCGGTTTGCACAGACTACCATGACCTGGCGGGAGCGTTCAAACCACACTCCACGTGGGCATCATAGAAAGGCTCACCAGCGTAGATGTAGAGACATATGTCACATGATGGTTTGCCAACTGTATGGGGGTCAAACCCTACAGGGTTTCTGTCCCTGGTGCCATGTCAGACTCCAAGCTGGTCCCGAGTGGTGGCCCACAGGGCTCAGTCCTGGGCCCCCTCCTGTTCGGCATTCAACTTTCCAATGTGCATGCAAACATAGGGGGATTGTGGCAGACAAGGTATGCAGATGACTGCACACCGGCCACCATACTCAACACCCCATCAGACATGGACATCCAGCTGGGGTCTCATAGAAATGGATAACTGGTGCCAGAGCCATGGCCTGATGCTACATGCCAGGGAAGGTATAGACTTACCCTTTGGGAAAGACATGTTCACCCCGAATTACCATATAGGTGGTAATCCATTAAACATGGTGGACGTCAGCAGGCACATGGGCACCAAACCTGTCGGTAACCTCTCTCGACACTCACATTGCCAATGTGGTTGGGAAGACATTACACTGTGCCCACCTGGTCATGAAGGGATTCACATCCACATCAGGGGAGGCCATTGTACCCCTGTACTCTTCACACATCAGACCAATGATTGGGTACGCCACATTTGGAATGTACCTAACCTGACACCTGCAGCACTCGGAAGGACCTCAAACATTCCACAACACAGGGATAAAGGTGCTGAGACATATGTCACACGCTGCCCGACTGAGGGGACTCCGGCTGTATACCTTCTCATCCCGTCTGCTCCGAAGTGATCTGTGCCTGACATACACTGCCATGTCCGACCTGGGTGACATGGACATGTTCCACCTCCTAGGCTCCAAACAAACACGGGCACAGAAGCAACTGACAGAAACCTCAACACAGACATAAATAGGATGTGCTGGAGGGACAGGGTCATCGCCCAGAGACCCCCCACAACATGGGAAAGATTCCCAGCCCATGTGAAGCAGAGCCCCTCACTGACTCTGTCCAAGAGTAATCCTGACGTGTGGATGTGTGATCGTAGGTATGCGCCAGGCATCATCTCTGTGTCACTGCTGGACAGAGGGACAGCGGACCGATGGATGTAGTATCCTCATCCTAAGGGGTGGTGAAAGCCACACACACTCTTGCTAGGCTTACACATGCCATAGGGCACATAGCCTGGTATGTACCTATGCACCTATGTACCTATGTAGGAGTCCATGCAGGTTGCGGGTACCTGTGGTATGCTGATATTGCCAGATGTGCCTGCGGGTAGCCCACAGCTACATGTGGGGGACTGATAACAGTGCTCCCAGTAGGCACATGTAAGTACACCATATTAGGCATACAGGTTAAGAGAACCAACATGGTGCTACACATGTAACCGTCATGCATACTGTGTACACAGCTCAATGTATGCTGCACCTGCACTACATGGTATGTCTGCTGCATGATGTCAGTACACAACCCACGTCACATACGCACCTGTCACCTGTCATACACAACCACTGCAACATACACATCACGCACTATGCGGACACAGGTATCACATACACCTCTCACTATCTTGTCCACCCTGTGCATCAGAATATATTTGCATAACCGTGCACCGATGGTGTGGATGACAGTGCTGCGGCAGAGGCTTCATCATATGCACAGGGTGATATGTGTGCCAGGGGCATAGGCTGTACCAATGGATGCCATCATGTGTGTGTGTAAGGGCCGGTGCATTTACTGGGCATGACTGTGCAGAATGCATGTGGATGTGGTGGAGCCCTACAGTTGTGTCTGTTGTGTGTGGGTATGTGTGTACAGAGTTCAGCCATCTGTGATGCCTACACAGGGTATACTTGGCAGCCCCAGACTGTACAGTGCTGGTTGTACGGCTCACTGTGTCTGCCTGCGGCCACGTGACCCGTGCCTGCCTGGGGTCGCACGGGCACTACCGGGTGGAGGTATGGAGTGGCCACTCTCCGATGACACATGTCCGCTGGAACCGTGTCCAAGCTGGGATCGCCAGGCCACGTCCACGTGGCCTGCTGTGTCCTGGTGTGGTTGGTGTAGCACCAGCTGCACTGCTGCTGCTGCCGGCACTGTGTGAGTGGGCATGAGAGGTGGCACGCACACGTTGACCTGCACTAGGTGGTGTTGCTGGCCTATGGCTACGTGTCCTATGCCTCACCCCTACCAGGTGTTCCAGCACAGACAGCTCATGCTCGTGGATTGACATGCCTCGGTCGAGGATTCCAACCATCTCACCTAATCGCCTATCCAGAACATCAGCAAGCTGCTGTTGAGCATTCGCCAATGACTGGATGTTCTCATTTAGGGAATGGATTGCGGCCCTCTGCAGCCTCTGCCCTTCTTGGTTCTGCTGTTCAGCATGTGCCTGTGCCGCCATTACAGTCTTGAACATGCGTCTGGTGATACCAGCTGCTGCACCCTGTATGGCAGGTGCATGTCTACCAGAGCTCCTCCTACGAGCAGCACCAGCCACATGCCTGTGTGGCACATCACCAGTCATTACACTGGCAACATGGTGTGTACCCACACCTTCTGTAGCCACCACACATTCCTGCTCAATGCCAACAGACGCTGACTGTCCTTCCTCTATGGGCAATGGTGATGTGGTATGTGTCGGCATCTGAACCGTGTGCGGAGATGAAGGGGACATAGGTGGGATGTTAATGAATGGCACAGCTTCTGCCCGTGACAACCCTGCCTGTGCCTCATGCATATGGTCATCACTGTTAGTATCTGTGGGGACACTAGCATCAGATGGACCGCAGGAGGGGAACGCACCTACACCACCTGTGAATACAAAGACATACTGTAAGATACATTACACACATGCAGACACACACGCAGACACACACACACACACACACACACACACACACACACACACACACACACACACACAGACACACACACAGACACACACACACACACACACACACACACGCACGCAGACACAGACATGCAGAGACACACACACGCTGACACACACACGCAGACACACACACATGCAGACACATCATGCATGTGATATTGCAGATGGCATGCAGCATTCCCACACCACAGCTCAGTGAATGCAGGCCAGACATTAATAGTGGTAGTATGCATACTGCCCTGGGGTGCACACTACATCAAGCAGGTGTCATTTCGGTAGGCATGTAGTACACACATTCATGGTAGTTTGCATGCATCACCGTGATACACTGTGTGGCCACAGGCAGGTTAACAGTACACATGGCTGGCGTCACTTTGTCATGTACTCCGCCGACATGTGCGATAACATGTGGATATGTGACAATGGTGTCCCACCACATGCACCACATCAAATTGGATGTCACAGTGCAGTGTTATGTGTACAGGCTACAGATAGAATGCATGTGTAACAAAGATGCCTGTGCAGGTGTGGTTGGTGTGAGCTGTGTACATAGCTATACAGTGGGGAGTACAGGCACTGTGCCACTGCATGGCAGCAAGACACAGGTATGTTTCTGTGCGATGCATAACATGGACGCATTGCATTGCCATGTCTGCAACACAATCATGCTGTTCCACAGCACGTATATGGTAGACATTGGTGGCACCTCCAATGGCTGCAGACAGGCATTCCCTTTGTCTGGTGTACCACATCAGATGTGCAGGTGGTCCACTACAGCTACGATCACACTATGTGTGGACAAAGTGCAACGGTGACTACCCACTCCAGATGTACTGTGTGGCAACATGCCTGTGGTTATCACCCATGGCCATGTTTGACTGGGTCATGGACAATTGTGTGTGATGGGCATCGTGTACACATCCCTGTGGTGGCCCATGTGACATACACCCATACTAGTCTGAGGTGTCACAATCCCGAAGGCTATGCAGACATTGTGGATGTCTGCTATGTCGTGCGTAGGTCATGTCATGGTGTGACACTGTTGCAGACAGAACACCACGTGCATGGGACATGTCATGTGCCATGTCACAACGTGTGCACACAATGCAGGGGCATAGATCACATTGGTAACACCTGTGTGCTGGCCAGATCACAGCTCACTATGTGGTACTGTGTGCATAACGCAAATGGCATTCCGATGCATACTACACATGTAGCCATTGTAGAACACCTCCACCATTGTATGCATAGCTGACTGCACATATCACACCGATAGGTTATGTGGTGTCATGCCGGTGTATACTAACAGTTCTATCTACTGTACATGGGTGGCGTTTGTGTCGGGTGGTGCAACCTGTATACCGTGACGGGAGCAGACCCAGGTGTGCATGTCATACCTGGCCACATGGGGAATATCTATACACTGTAACATGCCTATTACTAGCAACAGTCTCACCTGCGACAGACCCATGGCTGTGCGACACGCCAGAGGTACCTGTATAGAGGCGACACAACAGTATACACATTATCCATTACTGTAGCCACAGTAAGCACTGTGCATGTCACATCATGTACCTGTGTGGTAGCATGTGTTATGCACATGTCTGCAAACACAACGTAGCATACTGTAGTATGCAGCTTATGTGGCCATATACCTGGCATGTGTTGGTACATTATGTGGTGTACTGTAACACCCACACCTACGTCAGTTATCATACACACATGCAAGACTGACTTACCAGGCAGCTCCAGGCTCGTTGGGTGGGAGACACCCACCTCCACGATGGCAGCGAGTGTTTCTGCATGATGTTCCCTGGGTGTCCCCAGACTGGCCAGGAGCTCCATGGTGTGTGTAAGTGGGTGCTGGCTTGGTGGCCCACCACCTGTCCCACCTTGTTCTCTGGCGATTGTGGTGGCATGCTGTTTCGTGTGCCGTATTAGGTCTGTGCAGTGTCGGCGGATCTGCTGGTAGGTGCGGTTGTTGGAACCCACGTTGTTCACCCTCCTGTGCATATCCTGCCACACGTCATCCCGCTGCTGTGCTTGCTGTGGCACATGGCTGAATAGTAGCTCGTAGTTGTCGTGGAGCAACGGTATAATCACGTCATCCTCCTGGCAGCTGAAGGCTGGCAGCCGGGAATGTGGCATTATCTGTAAGACATAATGATGGTGACAGGTCACATTTACACTGATGTACTGGCATACTGCTGGACATACATTGCTATGACATGTACGACATCTGCACAGTAATCTCTGTGATGCATCATGGCAGTGACACAGCTGACGTGTTGCCGTCACACCATTAAGCAGTGGGTATCATATCATATCTGTGTGTCAACTCATCACACTGTACACACACCATGTTGATGGTAACCTGCTGTGGACATGTGTACCTGCCTGCACCTGTGTTCATAGCAGTTGGCACATGTCCCAATGTGCACACAGTTCTACTGTTCACCTGGATGCTGTGTATATGTCACTAGGCATCACATACGCAGCCATTATGAACGCCAGCGGTGGCACTGCACACATACACATGGACACCTGTACATGCATGTGTTGTGCCATGTACATCTACACAGCACTGTACGGGTGTTGGACAACCTGCCACGGCTCACCTGTATTGCACATGTGATACACATGGGACATTGTGTAACCATGTGACATTAGCAGGGAAGGTCATGCATAGCATGTGCGCGTGCACGTTGTACACACCAACACACAGCACCTGTGACACCACAGGGTGCATCAGTGCCACATTACTGCTGTGGACGGTTGATAGTGCAAGTGCCATTTGTCCATCGCACCATGTATGATCAGGATAGCACATGCAGCCTTGCTGGGCAGGGCTGCATGGTATGGCAGGGTATGTCACATACATGGCATAGGGATGTGTCCCACCTGGGGGGTACTGATATTGGCAGGGTGGCTGTCCATTCCATATGTCATTGCTATGTGTATATGGACATTACACATGTCTATCATCATGGTGTGGACAATGGCCTTCTGCAAGGTAGGCAGCACACTGCTTGGTGGGGGTGTGTATGGTGCATGCAGGTATCGCACATCCATGCATACACATTACCCCTGACAGGTGCTATATGCTGCGATATTGTTCAACACAGTGCTGTATGTGCCCACACACTGCTATCCCATGCACATGGATGGTTGTCTGGCCTGACATGGGTACCACATATGTCTACATCCAGTGCCTGCTGCGACCCCCATGTCAGCTGGTGCACCACACAGCGCCATCCCTCCCACAGGGAGCGTGGTGTTGGGCACAACATAGGTATCCATGTATGGGGACAGGGATGTTCACATAGCAGGGGCACTGATGGTATCATCCATCGGACCATACACGTATGACGCACACCTCACACACACAGCCCATTCAGTATGTTGTTCGCAACACTGACACAGCTATACTGCTAGGCCAGGGACATTCCCAGACATACATACACAGATGCATGAACATCTGTCTGTGGCATGGGCTACAATAATGGTGGGGTTCAACACATAACGTGTTTGAGTGTGGCTGGCACTGACGTTCTGTGCACATGTCTACACAGTAAGCCTGTTCTACAGTAGCCAGCGGTGATGTGCTGTGCACATGTCAATGCTGCACATTGTGTTGGTGTCTGTCAGTCCACAGGCCAGTTGTGGGACACACAGGGTTATTAGTGAACATATATGCATGCCACCCTGTACTGCTGTACTGCTAGCTTCTCGGGTGCTAATGTGTCATGGACATGCACACCTTACCCGCACAGGTGGTAGTGGGTTGCCACCCGTACCCATCTCCTCTTGTGGGTTGCTATGATCCAACACCTTCTTTGTATTGTATGTTCAGGCTATGCACCTGTGTGGGGCATGTGGGCATGCAATGCACTACTGCGTACCTTTGCACCCATTGCAGAACATGTCACACAGGTACACTGGCAGCCATACACTTCACAGCTTGATGATGGCACAACACATGTTGTACATATGTAACACATATCCTGTGGGACATGGTCATATGTACAGGCATGTCCAACAGTCACGTACCACTGCTACCCCTACATGACGGATATGCAGTACATGTGGTGGTACAGCAACTGTCACATGTAGTCATGCAATGCCCCCCTACCTACATGGCGTGGTACTGCCTGTGGGGGATATGCGTCTGCATCCATGCTATGGCCATAGCTGACAGTTGTACATCGATATGTGCAACATACCTCATTTGGTGTTCTCATGGGTGAATGTTCAACATGGCTCCGCATTGTTTGTGTCTGTCACACAGTCATTGTTGTACATGGTTTACATGCCAGCCATGGCTTACTGTGTGTGATTCCATGTACTTCATTGGGATACCAGCATTATACATTATAACAGCATATTCCAGCCATCACATAGCCTTCCTAGCTGACACTGTTAGCCAGCCAGTAGGAAGTGTTCCGCCATCTGCACATAGGTCACACAGTACGAGGGCGGCTGACACCCATTCTGGGGACAGGATTCTGACAGCTGTGGATGGGTGTGATGCTGTCGACAACCATGACTGCACCTGATGGTCACATCTGGATGGGTAACATTCACAACACACACCTACCTTCACGTAGTAACACATCATCCACAACAATGGACATTCCTGCCAGAACAATGTGTGCAGTATGTCTGTATGACCACTGCAGGCACCACTGGTGGCCCCCAGCATGGCAGCCAACAGCACCAGTGTATATCCCGTGGAACCATGGGTTACACCATTCACAACACACCTGTCTCAGATGACCCTGTTGTGGATCACAGTGCAGTTCCACACATCATGTTACACTAGGCATCATGCACTGATATGTTGCGGACGTGTGAATGGCTGTGCAGCTCAACATATGCACACATGACACATCACCTGGTACGACATGTCTGTCATACAACATGTTATTGTGACCACCCTGTGATGGCATTATACAGGCTACGTGTACTGGGACATGTGATGGCTCACCGGTATGTTCACCCTCTGGGTGTGTGTCTAGCCAAGTGTACAGTAGGCAGTGGTCTGAACACAGGGACACTGTACATTGACCTACTCTGTCACTGCAACTGTTGGCTATGCTCATACTGTACTTATACAGGCATGTGGTATCTGACCACTATGACAGTCCTGGTCGACCACACTGCTGTGGCACACATGACCTGCGGACATCTGCCTGGGATGTGGAGCACACATGTACATCTTCACATGCTATACTGCCTCTGTGGCGGTGTCACATGACTGTCTCCAGCAGGGCTGTAACAGGCAGGCACGGCATGGGGTCATGTGGGACAATGCTTGCACCTTCCACTGTGCTGCACACAAGCAAGGCACACACACTAGTGCACCACTCACATTTATCTGCAGTGCCTGGGACCTGCCTCCATGCTCTGCACAGCACACCTGCAAGTACAGATTGTACACGGATCATACGTCCCAGACACATACCTGGACTGCAACACACACAGGTGAGGGGATCCCACATCACACAGTGTTTTGCACACATACTGGATATGTGCCGAATACAATGCATCGTAGATGCTCCATGTTCAGATACCCATGTTTATGACCGCTAGACACATTGTAACATGCAACAGAGCTTACACTGTACACCACAGGTTACATGCTGTCTGTGTTGTCATACTGTACATTGGGCCTCAGACAGCTGATACTGCCATGTGCTGACAGCAACCCACACTTCCCTAGAATGGACACCCATGTACCCACACATGCTTGAGGCATGCACTCCACCTAGCTGGGTGACACATTACACAACACATACCATACCTACACTACTCTCAGCATGCACGATACCTCCATGTGTCTGGTGTGTTAAACCTGGGGTTATCCCCCCTTTGTAGATGAACATATATGCTTCATGGCCCTGCTTGCCACACCCTGGACACACACCCATCGCAGCATACATGGTACATGTGTTCTACAGCCAGTACTACTGACGTCTGCTGACAGGGGTTGTTAATGGCATGGCACCGTGGCAGATGGACAGTGTACATAACTATGCTGACACATACCACAGTGCACTTCCGTGGCATGCACGCAATGGTAGGGACCATGCTATTCCACACAGAGACATGGCGGTACTGGCCTTTTCACAGATGCCACAGTGGTGGTCATGTTCCATGCACATCTGCTGTATGGGCACATGTGCAGGCTGTTGCACGGTGGTGTATATTCACATGTGTGGGGTGCATCACTTGACAGCCATGGTGGGTCCTCGTGGTCCATCACATGCTCCAAGGCTAGCTACCTACACATGACTGCCGCACATTGCAGTGTGGGTCCTCAGGCAGTGTGGTGGTATGTCTGTGTTGTTTGGCTACATCCACATTCGATGTTGTGTACAACAGTCACCCAGGCATTGCAGACTGAGATAATGTTGGCAACATGCCAGGCAATGGTGTACTTACCAACAATACACACTCTCACTCACTACAGGATTGCAATCCATACATGGACATCGTAGTGTCCCTGTGGACACATACATGGTACTGCCATGCACACGTTATGTCCTAAGACACTGTCCCAATGTCACCTTCCGATCTCCCTAGCTGTTATGTCCCGCCAACCTGTTTGGTATGTGTCTCCTCACCAGCCCACTGAATTCACTGCTAGCCTGTTGTCGGACATTGTGTACCTTGACCGTCACACTGCCGCATCTATCGCACTACACATGGGTGGCACTGCATTTCACGTGTGGGACTGCATTCGTACACCCATGACTGGACCATTCTGTATGGCACTGGGGCACATCCTCACAAACGTGCTTCACGCACTCATTGATGACCTCCATGCCTTTACTGGCACCCTTGTTGGGCTTCTGTGTGCCACAGCATGCCACATACACATGCTGGCCACCTGTCATACCATTGCATGGGTGGTTGGTGTGGTACAGAGGGCAACAGATCAGACATTGTCCTCACATTGCCCTTCAGCACCATTCCACGTTCTGGTATTGGCAACGTACACATCCACCTGCACATCATACCCTGTGTCTCAGGATGTTAGGCTATATGACTCCTGGACAGGACACACAGTGGTGCAAGCATATCATGCTACCTACTACATGTCAGGTACATATGGCATTACACAGTCCTCAGTCATGGGGCCCCTCATGTTCACTATTTGCTTACATACACAACATGCTGTCACAGAGTACTGTCCATGCCTAGATATCCCGCATCTACATACCTGGCACCATTATAGCTCCACCAGCTCATAATGATAACAACCGTACGGGTGTCGGTGTGGCAGATACATCGTGTGGGTGTCATGGCATCAGGATGCATGACACATGGTGCGTGCACATCACCTTTGCATAGCAACATTCATCCACTGCGTATCACATGGATACTGTCCCCGTACATGCATATCAAATTGTACATGGTTGCTGTACACACAAATGCCCCACATGGTGCTGTGGTTACCGCATTCCACTGTGGCATGGGTACACATCTGCAGGGCCACACCTATCTGTTCTATGTGTGATGCTGGTACATAGGTAGCCATTGTACCTGTGGCATACACACATCTACACACGGGCAAGGTTACAATACGACATTCGTGGTGTACCTTCCACAATGGCTATGACTTTACATGGCACAGCATTGTCATGCCATGATGTGTACCAGGCTCAGACAGTTTACATATGCGGCTGACAGATGGAAAACACATCTGTACACATCTGCATACCACATACACAGGGGTGTCTTCTGCTCTGACATGGATCATGTCCTCCGCATTACTGATGCATGTAGTACTCATACATGGCAATTGCAGTGGGCAGTGTGAACGGACCACTCATGGATATGTGCACACATGACACATTGCATGGGCTGGGCTTCTGTGTTACTTCTGCAGACACAACACACACCATGCTGTGGAACATAGGTCCTGTGCACATCCCACAGGGACACACAGTGGCACTGTTCATGTGATAGCTCCCTTGCTGTTTGAGTGACACGTAGTCATGGTACCACCACAGCAGCAGTACTGTGTAGACATGCAGTTGACACCCACCTCTGCTGTTCACTGGACACTACCATGGGGAGGTGACACTACTGTGTACACTGCACATGTGTTTACACATGGACCTGCTGGACTTTATTGTTGCCCACATTGCACCTGCTACAGATCGTTTGGCCATGGTTACTTGGTGTTCCTTCCATTTTGGATGGCTATTATGCTAATACTCTGTCCCATATGTACAGGCCATACGTATCCTGTTATTGTACATACCAATAGGCAATAACTCCATTATGCATGATATGCCTGTGATACTGTGTATGATGTCTGTCATATCCACCATGACAGCTTTACATTACACATAGTTGACATAGTATCCCCTACTGGAAGGCATACGTGCACGTCGGGCGCACATGACATCGACGGTTTATGCCCATACACATGTGTGCTGTGACAGTATACATACATGTCCTATCCCCTGCTATGGCACTTCCTTGTTGGACATCCACTGCCAGCATCGGCGTGTGGTGAGGCATTGTTCTCTGTTATGCCCCCCTGTGGCAGCCCTTGTGTTATCCCAGCTGTGTACATGATGTCCCACTGCTGTGCACACGGTGTCCACAGTTGTTGGTATGCTCAGCAGGATAGCAGTACATAACCACCTTCCACCACTCTCTGCATTATGGACAAGTATCATTACTTACAAACACCATTCACATACAGTACAGCTTCGTCATACACATCATGCGTTACACACCCATACATATCGTGGGTTCTACGTACCTTGTCTGTGTTTCCTTCCGTTTTTCGTTGCGTGTATCACTATTCCGATTTCTTCCTCTATCCGTTTTGGAGTACTAGTTCGGTATGAGCATACGGTTTGAATATCCTGGGAGTCATCCTTATATCCGTCGATACCTGCAACATGTGGGTTCATCACACCAATAGATGTTCCTCAGTGTGTACTTGTGCGCATATCACCTGTGCATCTACTCCATTCGTACATTACGCGTCGTAACTAGGGTATGGTTGCATTCCTCACCTGGGCGTTGGCTATTTGCCCTACCGTCGTGGAGATGGTCTGTATTGTGTTATGTTATGTGTAACTGCAGCCGCTATGTGTGGCGACAGGTACATTTCGCAGTGGTGTTAGCCGTGGATTGTGTGTGTTGGGTATGGTATTATGTTCGACATGTAGGTGTCCCTGTCCTGACTGCGTCTGTTGATGACGTTTTGCATTCAGATGTGTAACATAGCTATTGTATTCCTTTAAACAACGGATGCAAGTATGCATCCGCTGTTGATACTGTTTCCCACGCGAGATGTTGCGGTTATGCAGCTGTCATTGACTGCCTGTATGTTTGTGCTGCTATTATGGCTTGTATCCCTTTGATATGTGCGATGGGGAATATCGGAGGTTGTAGGTGACGGATACGGGTTGTGGGCCTTGCATCTCTACATACACGGTATGCTTGTCTGTGTGTTCCATCCCTGCCTGGGGAGTTGACAGTTACTTGTCTGTTGTTCTGGGAGTGTAGGTTGTGTTGTTGTCATGTGGTGTTGGTATCGCCAGCGTGTGTGCTTCCTGCATGTATTCCTCCGTCACATCGGTGGTATATCTGCGGTTGTTTGTACGTGACGACTATCCCTTGTCATTCTGTCACGGATATTTACAGTCATTGTGGTCCTGTACTTGGGATGGCCTGTTTGCCAGTGGTTGCCACCTATTCAGGTGGCGATTGCTTGTTTGACACTTGTAGAACACACAGCGGTGTGTACGGGCCGATACGTGGCCACAATCAGTACCAGGGTAGCACATGCGTATTTCCGGGGTACATACCTATTGCTGTGTAACTTTGCTGACATATCATTTTGCAATTAGCATATCGGTGTCATACATACGGTCATGATTAGTACATACGTCCTTTCCATTTCATGTCGGGTATATTCCTGTGGTACATTCTGGGACATTTTCACTTTGCATCGTCATACGTCGCCACACGCCTAGCCAGGGTGGGGCTCTCAGTACTACTTTGGGACTACTGGTGTACATACGCCTGGGGTTACTGTACTGTATGCCTACACACGTTATTCCACTCCGCCTCTCACATGGCACCAACATACACATTTTACAGTAGCACACACATTACACTCGCACAGCGAAACACACGGCACCCTCACCGCACACATACACATACTGCGGCAGTCACAGGGACGGTTGCACACAGTACCTGCATGGGCCGCATCACCGGCGGCAGTGTCTACCTCCCCCCTCATATCATCATAGTATTACCCGCGCATGTACTATTACTGTACTGTGGCCTGGCGATCATTACGACTCGCAGTTATGCATTTCGGTATGTTGACCTTTCCATGGGTGGCGGTTTCCTCTTCTGTTAAACCTCCCGGATGCTCAGGTTGTCTTTCACTATGTTTACTATGTACAGATATCGCGTGTTACTTCTCTGTCACCTTACATCCCTCTGATTCCCTGTCTTACCTGTTGTACTCATATGTATATGTGTACATATATTTCTATGTATGTAATTATATCTATCTACACATCTGTATATGCACATATCTACATGTCTATATGTATACACCTTGCGGCGAACGTGGCAGCATACAGCAACGCCGTCTGCTGTAGGACCTGCGTACTGTTCAGGTGTTGGCATTCCATGCTCCGCAGGTTGTTGGGTGTGCAGTGTTTGGGTGCTGCCTATGTTGGAGTCACACATGGGGCCAGCCATACGGTGCACTTTACGGGTGGCCATGTTTGTGTGCCATCCATTTCACTGTGTGTGCAGGTAGGGAGGTGTCAGTCCATGGGGCCTACGCTGTCAGAGTATGTGCTATACGTTCCCTCTTTGCCAGGGCATAGGCATATTGGGTACGCCTCCATCTGCCTACTGGGGCTGGCACAGTGTGTTCATGGTCCTGAACCCTCTGTGCCTGGACTGGCCTTGGCAGTTGTGGTGGGCTTTGTGGCCCTTCACCATTATGTCCCTGCAGCAGCTGCTTCCACAGGATCATATTATGTAGCATGGCACATACTATGAATATTTGGGCACATGTGCCTGGAGAGTACTGCAGGGCTCTACCGGATGTATCCAAGCACCGGAACCGTGATTTCAGCATCCCAAACACATGCTCTATGATTATTCTGGTTTGTGCGTGTGCCTTATTATGGCGTTCTTGCATGTGTGTGTGTGTGCATTTCTGATGGGGGTCATCATCCACGGCTCCAGTGCATAGCCAGCATCCCCCACAAGGTGGCCTTGTGGGATGTCCCCCCCAGCAAATACTTGGTACAGCTGTGAGGCATGCCAGATATGGGAGTCTTGGTAGCTTCCAGGGCTGGCAGCACACACACCCATGATAATGCCCTGCGCATTGCACACGACCTGGCAATTGATGGAGGGGAATCCCTTGCGGTTTATGTAGCGTCTACCCTGCTCCCCAGGTGGTGACTTGATTTGTATGTGCGTACAGTCTATCGCACCCAGTACCTCCGGGTATTGTGCCACATGGTGGAAGCGGCACATATTGCTGGCCAACTCCTCCTGAGATCTGGGGAAGTATATATGCTCATTGGCATGTGGTAACATGGCATCCAGAAACTGGTGTAGTACCCTGGATGCTGATGCCTGTGAGATGCCCATTATATCCCCAGTTGGCCTTTGAAAGGTACCTGTGGCCAGTATTCACAAGCTTACACATACCTTTGTGTCCACTGGGATGGGCTCCCCTCTGTTGTTTCTTGTTCTCAGGCGTGGCCGTCACAGCTCCACTATTTGCTGTAAAGTGTCCCTATCCACC